>NC_134405.1:130283725-130411225 GCF_038048845.1 Mixophyes fleayi
AAATCAAACAAAATTCCCCCTGCAATTACCTGTGTAATCAGAACAGCCTCCTTGTAAAGTGTATATTTGTACATTACTGCACAACAGACAAGTAAGACACTACTATGCTTAGAATTATATATCTATATGCTATAATAAATTAGTAGCTACAGTGACTCTCGGATCCTACTTCTCTAAGCATGAAGAAATATAACTGATAATGTCATTTTTTAAATGTTAATACTTTATTCTTATGTCTTAATACAAGGGATGTGTCTTTGTTTTTGAAGATTGTCTACCTGAACTTGAGTCACAGATTGATGCTCCGTAGTTCCACTAAGGCTAATTTTATGCTTGTCCAACATACTGTGCATGTACAGGGTACACTTTGCATGCCATTCTGACCTTAGCATCACACTGTTGGCCAGTCTTTAGATATGACAGTGTACATTGCTGTGTAGAGCACTGCATATATATTAGTAGTGTATATATGACAGAGCAGTGTATATAGCAGAACAGTGTATATATCACATGGCAGTGTACAAGGTTGTGTAGAGTAGTGCATGTATGACAGGAGTGTATAAAGCAGGTAATATGACATGGCAGTGTGCATTGCTGTGTAGAGCAGTGTATATATATATGACACAGCAGTGTATATGTATGTATATATATATATATATATATATATAGCAGGACAGTGTATATATCACAGTGCAGTGTACATTGCTGTGTAGAACAGCGTATGTATCACAGTGCAGTGTACATTGCTGTGTAGAACAGCGTATGTATCACAGTGCAGTGTACATTGCTGTGTAGAGCAGTGTATATATGACACAGCAATGTATATATATATTTTTATATATATATATATATATATATATATATATATATATATATATATAGCAAAACAGTGATAGTTATATATAACAGAATGCCTTTTTCAATTGGGGAATTGGGACATGTTGTCCACAAAAACGCATGCATGGTTACACTATACTGGTGGTGTGGTCATGACATGTTGGGGCGTACCATGTCCCCCCTGGGAAAGTTGGCAGGTATGTAACAGAATACTCCATATATGACAGAGCAGTGCACATATGTGACAGAGCAGTATATATGACAGAGTAGTGGATATGTAACATATCAGTGCTTATATGACAGAGTAGTGCATATGTAAATCCTGGTCCACTGACTCATCATTTCATCGATTATTGCAGCTTCCTTCTCACTGGCCTTCCTGACTCTCACATTTCTGACCTTCATTCCATACAGAACGCTGCGCTACTCCTCTACGCAAATCCATTTCATTGACTCCCCATCCATTTTATAATTCAGTCCTTACTACAGAGCCCTTACTAACACTTCTCCCCCTTATATCTGACCTTGTCTCGAGGTACATACCTACCTGGCCACTCTGATCTGCCTCCGACCTTCGCTTCAATTTACCACTAATTGCCTCCTCCCAGGCATGACTCCAAGACTTCTGCTGTGCTGCCCCCATTCTTTGATACCCTTGCCTCATCTCACTCGAATCTCCTCCAATCTTCAGTCCTTCAAACGCTCACTCAAAACTCACCTTTTCAAGCTTGCTTATCCTACCACCTCCTAACCATTCTATCCATTACCTCCTTTCTTCACTTGCCAACCCCTTTTTCTTCCAGACGGTCCTACTGTCTCTCTCCACCCCTTCCTCTAAAATGTAAGCTCTTGTGGGCCGGGTTCTCTCTACCTATTGTTTCATGTCTGTCTACTGTCTGACTCCCATGTACGTCCTGTCATGTATTTTGCTGCACTCCGTGTGAGTCCCCATAGCATTACTCACACTTATCTCTGTTACTTATGTGTATTACCTCTTCTATTTGTTACTTGCCTCTGTATCCGACGCTACGGAATCTGTGGCGTCTTATAAATAAATAAATAAATAATAATAATAATAGTATATAACAGATCGAGTATTACAGGGCAGTACTTATGACAGAGTAGTGCATATGTAACATATCAGTGCATATGTAACATATCAGTGCATATATTACAGAGCAGTGCATATATTACAGAACAGTGCATGTATTACATAACAGTGCATATATGACAGAGGAGTGTATATATGACAGGGCAGTGTATATATGACAGAGGACTGTATATATGACGGCAGTGTATATATGACAGAGGAGTGTATATATGACAGAGGAGTGTATATATGACAGAGTAGTGCATATGTAACATATCAGTGCATATATTACAGAACAGTGCATATATGACAGGGCAGTGTACATAGCTGTGTAAAGCTGTGCATGTAAGACAGATCAGTGTATATTACTGTGCAGTGTATATAACTGTGCAGCGGGTTGCAGCCTCTGGTTAATCTCGGCAATGTTCTTATAGGAGATTCAGCATGAAAGGGAATAATAAAACCTATCAGAGTAGGAGCATTATATTGAGCTGTAAAATACTGAAATATGAATGGATCATACATGTCTGCATTAACCATATCCTGCCATTCTGTCTTAGTTGTTTTACAGCCTCTATTCACAGTTTGTTAATTCAATTCCAAGTTCATCTATCATCAGTAAATTTGTCAGTATAAATTATCTACCTTAGACAAAAATGTGATCCTGTGAGTAGATCCTGAGACCCTGGAATATTGCAACATATTTGAAAAGAGCTGCACTAAGTTTGAAATTGAGAAATAGCATATACCTCCAAACATTGTTCTTTACTGCAGTGTTAACAGTAGGAAATTAGAGACGCTCAGGCTTGGTTTTCTGAAAACTGAGCCCACCCGAATTTAGGTGATCCGAGTAGGTTTGCGAGCCGGCTTGGTATCTCCACGCGTCCTCGGATCTGAATCGAGGTAAAACGTCATTGTTGCGTTGTCAGATCTCGCGGGGTTTGGATTCCCTAAGTACCTCCCTCCCCAGGAGATCCAGCGCCATTGCTCACACAGAAACAGGAGGGGTAGCAGTGTTCTTGTCACTTGACAAAAATTGACTGGAAATTATTGGAAATTAATGTTATTGAGGTTAATAATAACGTAGGGATAAAAAAGAGCCAAATTATGTGGTTTTGCAAAAAAAAAAAATAGGTATTTTAGAAAAAAAATCAGGATCTAAAACCAAAACACGTGAGGGTGGTTTTGCCAGAACCAAGACCAAAACACAAAGTTAATTCAGATCTAAAACCAAAACACAGGGTTTATTTTTTAACTGTGCCACTTGTCACTGTTTATAATGGCAATGTTCAATACCTTGTTAAACTTTCAATAAAGAAATTAAAAAACTAACCCAGAACTGTAATCCACCATACCTGCTGTATCTGCCTGTCTCTGCTGCATCAAACTCTTAGGTGTGACTCTTCACTAAGCCTATGCTCTAGTCAGCCATAAGTCACCCCTTCATATGGAATCCCAACCCAGATCTCTTCAATCTGTTCCATGCTACTGTTCCTTGCCTTAACTCTGTCATATTTCCCCTCACCATAGCTCTAGTATGTGCTACTTGAAATTGTGAAAGGGGAGGAGCCATTCATAGTGTTGGTGTGGGACACGTCTAGAAAACAGTTTAGAAAGATACTTTCAAATCACAACTTGGCTAGAGTCTGATGCATGAATTTCCAGCCCACTCTGCCAAAGGCCTTTCCGGTGTCCATTGCCATGATCAGTGAGGGGATTTTTGTTTCTTTTTTTTACCTTTTGAATTAACTTGGTTGTCCACCTCACATTTTCCAAGACCTGATGGCCTAAAATAAAGCCAAACTCTGTCACCACTCAGACCCGTTCATCCAGACGAGCGCCTCGACTTCACTTACCTTGTCTTCTCTGCCTCCACACCGCTCCGGACAGATGTTGCGGCTCTCCAGTGTGGGAGCCATCTTGCTGAGTTCTGCACATGTGCAGACCCGGCATTTCTTCCATTTAGTCATTGCAGCCAATCAGCTGCTAGCTCTCACTATAAAAGGCACCTCCTGCTGTAGTCAGATCTTCAAGTCTCTCCTCCAGGTTAGACGTCCCAGTTCTGGCTCCTATCTTTACCAGTTTCCTGCAGTGAGTCTCACCTGAGCGGTCTCCAATTCTTTGCTGCATGGTCCATACTTTCCTTCCTAGGCTTCGTGGCAACAGCTGCTGCAGAACCTCGCTCTGCTACTTTCCTGACTCTAGGGGCTTCCCAGCGCCAAAGGATCTTCGTGGCAACAGCTGCTGCAGAACCTCGCTCTGCTACCTTCCTGATTCTAGGGGCTTCCCAGCTCCACAAGATTTCCATGGCAACAGCTGCTGCAGAACCTCAGTGCGCTAATTTCCTGACTCTAGGGGCTTCCCAGCTCCAGAGGATCTCTGTGGCAACAGCTGCTGCAGAACCTTGCTCCGCTACCTTCCTGAATCTAGGGGCTTCTCAGCTCTACAGGATCTCTGTGGCAACTTCTGCTACTGAACCACACTCCCGCCTACCTTCTATCTTTTCTTGTTCCAGTGTACCAGGTTCTCCTTGTGCTTTCACCTGTTACATTCTGAGAGGTAATGTCTTGGTTACATCTAAATCTAATAATATTGGATAATAGCTAATACACAGATTTGGTTATTTTTTGTGTGTATGGATTACTATGATGCTGGCATGTGTAGTAGCAGCGTCATATTTGGCTCTCTCTAAAAGGGCATTAATTAGTATGGGTGCCAATAAGTCATTGTGCTTTTTGTAATATCTTCTGCCTTCTTCTTTCTTTGTGATTTCTGAATTAAGAAGTGCCAACTGAATGGGTGCTAAATGAGGGAGACTACAGGATTGTAGGTATTAGTCTATTGCGGTGGTAATTTTATTTAGATCAAACACCAGTTGACCTTGCTTATTCTTTATAGAGTTAACTTTATTTCTGACGTAGTGGCAAAAAGAGTGTCCACCCCTTTTCCCTTGTCATAGAAACTCTGCTGCAGCCATTTCAGAGTTGTAGCAGACAGAATACCGCTTGAGTGACATTATGTGTTTTCTGCACCCTCAAACCATTGGTGCTTTAGTAAATGGCCTAGGTCCACCAAATGGTAGCACTGGCCCTGGATGACATATTAAGTTAAAAGAACTCATGGACGACCTAACTGACCTCAGCCCTGAGCATACGATTAATTGAATAGTAGGGATTCATCAAGATGCCAACTTGCATGGGGTAGAAAAGCATTTGAGATATCCAAAATTGTAGAGGTTGCTGAATGGTGGGAGATCGCCGTCCACGTTTTTGTTATACTTTATTAAACATCAACATATTACACAGCACTGTATATTGAGAGAATTATATTACAAACTAATTACATAGAATAACATTTAAGTCATGCACTCAATCCCACACTGACTATTGCAATTCCCTCCTTACTGGTCTTCCCCTAACCAGGCTTTCACCCCTACAATTTATGTTGAATGTAGTAGCTAGACTAATTTTCCTTGTAAAACATTCTTCTACTGCTGCTCCACTTTGTAAGTCCCTGCATTGGTTTCCTGTACTTTACCAAAACTAAAACAGGCCATACACAACCCTGCACCAACGTACATCTATTCACTTGTTTCAAGTTAGTTCCTAAGTCAGCCTCTGTGCTCTGCACAAGATCTGCGACTCTCATCCACACTCATCATCTGCTCCCACTCCCGGACATTTTCCAGGCTGCTCCCACTTCATGGATACCCTCCCTTGCACATTAAAATGTTCCTCTAGACACCAAGCCTTCAAACATGCCCTGAAAACTCACCTCTCAAGCTTGTGAGCAGGACCCACTTACCTCTATGTCTGCCTTTTTGCCTGTTAGTCTATTTTTATTGCTGTGTTTCTTCCCAGTTGAAAGCGCTATCGAATATGCTGGTGCTATATACATGTATATAGCATCAGCATATAACTATATACATATATATGTTATTATTAATAATAATAATAATAATAATAATAATAATGACATGAAACAAAGGTAGCAGAATAACAATTGTAGATGTAGGTGAAGAAAGTGTGTTTAGCTCCTGAAAGGCAGAAACATTATCAGCCCCCAATATTGAAGCCGCCACTGGTGCCTGGCATGTCTGTGCACCTTTTGGTGGTATGATACGGCATGGTTGGAATGAGGAGAGGCAGTGTAAGGTGGAGAAAATGAGTCTTTGTTGAAATCTTAAAACAGTCAAGTGCTGGCATCTTTGATTATCCTTCACTATTTATATCAAACAAACATCCTTCCTCTTTTGGTTTTGGAGAAGGCTTTCACTTTTGTGATGCGTGGTGATTATCCGCTAGCTCGAGTGCCCAGTATGTTTGTTTGGTATCATGTTTGCTCTAGGACACAGAGTCAGGACACATGTGCCCTATGTTCACAGAAATGATACCGAATTCTACAGCAGACAGTGTCAATGGGGAGCTGAGCGTCGATCAGCGGTCCGGTCACATTTCTCTTTAATAAATTGACTGATGAAAGATTTTCTATTACTGTGATACGTAATGGTGATAGAAAATTGTTATCAGAGGGGTCTTGATAAATAGACGCTTATGAGAGAGGTAGAACACAGAGCCGATTTTAAGCAGCCATCAATAATTTGGTTGGGCCCACAGAGGGTGTGAGATATTGATGTGTGATTTCAAGACTAATGCCAGTTATTTATGTATGTATTAAGGTATCACAGAATGTCCATAATATCTTTAAATAATATCTAACTGGACTTCTTGCAGGCTGTGTCATGCCAGTTGGGTCTCAGGCCATCCAGTTTGTGGATAGCAGGAACAGAAGAACACTTTGCCGAAGATGGTACCCTGGCAAACTGGTTTATACTATTACATTTTAAACTTATTTAAAAGTCCCTGGGAAAAGCAGACTTGATATCGACAGCAATGTCCGTGCTTCTCACCCAGCAATCAGGCCAGGACCCACCAGATGTTAATTATTAACATTAGGGTCTCATTAATCAAAGCTGTAGAGTTATCCTTAGCACTGAGATTTTACCATCCACATTGTAAATTTACACAAAACATCTCACATACAGTGAATGCTGAAAATACATTTGTTTTTTGTGGCAAAGGTCTTTTGAAAACATGATACCCAGCAGTCTTGTGATGCAATGCAAGTAGTTCTCCAACCTAGATATGGGTGGTGCTCTTTTGCCTGCCAACATATTGTGCTATACCCAAATCACACCCACTTTGCCCAAACAATATATTTTAGGAAAGCAATTTTCCATTAGGTCACTAACTTTTAGGGACCCGAAAATTCAGACTATCCCATGAAAACCGGGACTATTAGGAAGTAGATATGCTCTGGTATAGCATTTTGGTAAATTAAAAACCTGTTGTTAATAATATATCCATGCTTCATATATTAAAAATTTAAGTTATCTTTATATGTCATTTAAATACTCTCAATCAACAAATCATCATCATCATCTATTTATTTATATAGCTCCAATAATTCCGCAGCGCTGCACAGAGAACTCACTCACATCAGTCCCTGCCCCACTGGAGCTCACAATCTAAATTCCCTAACATACACACAGACCGAGAGAGACTATGGGCAATTTAATAGCAGCCAATTAACTTATCAATATGTTTTTGGAGTGTGGTAGGAAACCAGAGCACCTGGAGGAAACCCATGGGGAGAACATAGAAACTCCACACAGATAAGGCCATGGTCGGGAAATGAACCCATGACCCCAGTGCTGTGAGGCAGAAGTAATCATTAGGTATACCATATACCCAATAAGACTATGAGCATTTCCAGGAAAATGTACAGTGTACAGTTTTGTGTACAGAACACTGTACAGTTTTGTGGCTGATAAATAACAGGGACTTTATTTAGAGATAAACAAAAAGCCAATTTCCTCATTATCAGCGACCATTGTTTGTGGCTGGTGTAGGGAGGGATGAGAGTTGAGAGATGTTTCTGTGCAGTGCTCCTCCGGTGATCTTTAGCTGAGCCGAGCTGGCGCCTCTTTCTCAGTTCTCAGACTGTCTCTCAGCTCTCTTCCTATCCCTCACAGCTGCCTCTCTCTCAGCCTGCTCCCTAACAACTCTTATCTCATTTCTCTCTCAGACTGTTTCTCACACAAGGGTCTCCCTCTCTCTCAGGCTCCTTCTCACAACTGTCTCTCTCAGCTCTCAGTCTCTCTCTCTCTCTCAACATGTCTCTCACAACTGCCTCTGTCTCTGACTGATGTCTCTCTTTTAGTTCTCAACCTGTCCCTCTTAGCCTATCACTCTTTTACATCTCAGCCTCTCCCTCTCATAGCTGACTCTCTCTCTCAGCCTGTTCCTCTCATAGCTGACTCTCTCTCTCAGCTGTCCCTCTCATAGCTGCCTCTCTCTTTTAGCCTGTCCCTCTCATAGCTACCTCTCTTTCAGTCTGTCCCTCTCATAGCTGCCTCTCTCTCTCAGCCTGTCCCTATCATAGCTACCTCTCTCTCAGCCTGTCTCTCTCTCAGCTCTCAGCAATTGATTACAGGACCTGCTCCCTCTCACCATTTGCACACAGCCTTTCACTGGCCATAATCACAAACTTACCTTAAATTAATGCATTTATGTATATTTACAAAAGTTGTGCATATTCTGTACATTTGTCGGTAGGAGATATTGCTAATATAAAGTTGTAGCTGTCTCGGTCAATTCTTTGTGGTATATAGTCTATTACCTATAACTTTTCGTATTGTTCCACTTAAATTCCACTTATTTTAATAATAATTAACGTCATGTAATTTCAACGTTACAGTATATGTAGTGTAGTGTCTCTTCTTTGTACAACATTCATCATCGCAGCTTTTGGGATCCCCCGCGACTGAAACATTGAAGTTTCTGTAAAAGTTTTATACTAAAGTTACCTGTATAATTAGTACGTTCCTACAGAGGATCGCTCCCTTTTTATAAATGCCCTTTTTACTTGCTCCTCTACTGTTTAATTTCCTCCAGTTCCCTCCTTGATAATTTCTCTTCTCCCCTCGGGGGATGAACTGAAACACAATTAATATATCACATTTTCCATTTAGAAGGGGTTTTTAGCAGTTAACCCTGCTTGAGTTTATCTGGTTTACTCAGAGACTGAGTCTACATCTGTCTACATCTGTCCAGTCTAACATATGTATGTAAACACCAATTCATAGGCAAAGTGATTATATAGAAATGTATATTTTAAACACTTAAATATTCTATTGTATCAAGATATTTCTGAAGACTAAAGAGGCTTTATATTGTACGAGCTGCTTATAAATCCAGATAGGACGTTCATTTTCTTTGCACTTCTGACTTTCTGATAAACAGCAACCTTCCTTTATATAACAATAAGTTATACCCGCAATATGGCACTGCTTATATGGGCAAATATTGAAGTTTTAAGGTGTACAGCCCTGAAACTAAGACAATTTGAGCTCCTACACACAGGTAGGAGCTGTTAAACACTTCCATCTACCAAGCGTTAATGTGAACGCTGCAGTCAGCTTTGAAATTGACATGAAGCAAAGCAGTGTTTGTAGAGATCCATTTACTTACATTACTTTTAGGTCTACTAAATGCAGATTCTGCTTTAAGAATATACATTGAGGGCCTAATGTAGAGTTTCAAATAAGGCGTAAATATTCACATTTCCATACTGCTTATGTGCATCTTTGTGTCCCCTTATGCCTCAGAAAGGGAAATGGATGGGCAATCGTGATTTAAGTACGGAATAAGGAAGTTTACACATAAGTGTAACATGCCTCCATGGAGAAGTGACTTAATTAGACATTAACGTGTCCTCTGATATGCTTCTGAAAGGCGTATCTTTTGCAGCTTCCCAAGGCCAGGTGTAAAGATAACTATCTAGCTGCTTCTGATTGGCTGTTTGCCTATTGACCCCTCCAGCTGATAGTACTTCATTAATTTGCATTGCGGCTATTATAAAGAGTTTGCACCAGAATTTTTATGCATACATTTGGAGCATAAAATGTGGAAAACCTTTCCCTTCAGATATCCTTATTCTGATTGTGCTGCCATTAATAAGGAGGTGGCCAGTACAGGAAGATTTATCTCCACCAATCAGATTACAGCGCCTGTGAATGTAGCTGTGTACAATTTAAATCCAAAAAAATGTCTCATGCTCAAAAAGCACCTGTGGAAAATGTCAACAGCTTAGGCCAGTAAATCTGATTGTTTTACCTGCTGCTCTAATTCCTTAATATGCCATACTCAGATATTCTATTATGGTATAAAAAACCTACTGAATTTGCATATGAATATAGTAAAGTATGTTATGACTCAGTTATAAGTACTGGAAAGGATGTGCTCTTTCCCCTATCACATTGGCCCTTTCACTGTACATAATCCCTTTTCTACCACTGAAAACGGTCATAGGGTTCAGTATTCTTACCACATAAGTAGATAGATAACTTTTTCATTATATCGTAGTAAACTGGTCAAACTGTCATCTATTTCATTATGAACTGAAAAAAAGCTATTTATAAGTGAGGATTAATGTATCTTTGTTCATTGTTTGGTCACTTAAATATCATCTATACACTATAATTAGAAAGTGGCATTCAGTGGCCAAATTAGCAATACATTTTGAATTTAGGATCTCTAAGACATGTCAGCATTCTTAGCAAGACACATTAACAAAGTATGTGTATAATATAATAATACAGTCCTGTCAGCTTTGTTTTTCATGGGAGTCTCCCAAAATTGCTCCCTCAAGATTTATGACCTAATTTTCTCAGATTTTTGGTTTAGCAAAAAAATCTCCTGATCTGAACACTTTATGCTAATTTTAAGACAGAAAAAGTAGCCAGTTAAATAGATTGTGTTGCTAAAACACACAGCATTACTTCAGTGACATCAGCAGATGGGATGCCCGGCAGATGTCTCACAAGTGATGTTTGTAGTGTGCACTGCATGTGTGATGATGGAAGACAGAATAATATTAATAGAAACTACTCCTAGGTGTCTGTTGCATTCCAATCTTGTCACTAGAACAGGGTCAGCTCTGTATGCTGGCTATAGGTTAGATCAGATTGCTGAGGCCATTGGTGACCAATGTGGTCCCTAAATGACCTCCATGCATGTACTTTACGAGATGGGTCTTATTGTGCACCACTATCTGCTAATTGTCTAACTGAATTATTTGTGTGTCTGTACAGATGCCATCTTCGTGTGCATAGAGGTTATATTTGCCTGCAGAAAAGCAGGTGTATTGGCAGCACAAAACAGCTTTTGTAGATAAGTCTGATTGTTGTAAATGACACCCCATGTGTCCATGGAGAAGTTATCAATAAATTATAATGTCTACATACCGACTTGGCATATGCAGTAGAATAAAAAAATAGGATAAAATATCACCGTATTAACTGAATCTACCATATAATCTAGTCTATGTTGTAACATATTTTCACTGTTTGAATATATATATATATATATATATATATATATATATATATATATATGTATTTATAAACAGAAACAGACATAGATCCTCTGCACTCACCATGTACAGACTGGGGTGCAAGAGGGGGTTGCCCACATTGTTTAGACAAAAAAACAGGGATACTCTGCATTTTCCAAACACAAAATTAATGCTGTACTAAATACTGTTCTATATTAAAAACAGGGAATGTTAGTTCCACATATTGCAATATATGTTAAGCTGACCAACTAACGCCAAAGTCTTCCCAATCTGGTCAGTCCTAACATGATCAAATGCTATGCTATTTATCTGGGCTTAAGGCTTACCTGCACACAGCTTTTAAAGGCAAGTCTTTCCCAAGCACTAGCAGCCATGGGAGACCTGGGACTCACCTGACACAAGTTGGAATTAATTAATGTAAAGAATGGGGTGCAAGAGTGATGGGACTTACATTGTATAAACAGAAACAGACATAGATCCTCTGCACTCACCATGTACAGACTGGGGTGCAAGAGGGGGTTGCCCACATATATATTGCCGAGAGGGGGGGGGGGGGGGGACGGGACGGCTACAGATTGCCCTGGAGACCCATATTTAAAAAAAAAAAAATTAAAAGCACTTTTTTTTTTTTTTAATGCAAGTGGGATCGGTAGTGGCTACATCCCCTTCAGCTCAGGTACCTTCAGATGCCAGGCCATGTGACTGCAGCAGTCACATGGTACTCAGTGCAGGCAGAGTGCTGGATATCTTCCCATGCTGTGCAGTGGAGAATAAGGTAAGAAGAAGGTGTGCTGGAGAGGGGTCATTTGTGACTAAAAGTGATGGAGAGGGGCATGTTTGACTAAAGGTGCTGGGCAGAGAGGGGGAAAGTGTGATTAAAGCATGTGGGTAGAGGGAGGCACGTGTGAATAAAGCATGTGGGCAGAGGGAGGCACGTGTGATTAAAGCATGTGGGCAGAGGGAGGCACGTGTGATTAAAGCATGTGGGCAGAGGGGACATATGTGAGAAAAGCTGCTGGGCAAGGGGGCATGTGTGAGTAATGCATTTTTCTGTAAGAGGGTGGCCTAGTGCTTTTCACCTGCTAGACACGCCCCCAATGATCCACTGCCACGCCCCCAATTGTTCGACCATTTGCAGTTTTGCGCCGTAGCCGGTACTCTGATAGAAAAAGATTGCCAACCCCTGTCCTACTGCTTCGCCGGGCCAGCGCCTGCAAGTTTGGACCGACAGCCCAGATTTTACTAAATATATAAAATGAAATAATAAAAAAAACGTAAAATTTATTTGAACAATTAAAACATATTTTAAACGTGAATGCATCAAAAAAATGCTTTATTATGAGAGTAAATAATTTTTAATTAATTTATTATGCTATTTCCACCCTCCACCCTGAGCTGACGATAGCAAAACAGGTGCTGTGCCTTGTACAAATAAACTAGACTATCCCATGTTGGTGGTCGCCCCTTCCTTGTACTGGGATAGGCAAAAAAAGACCCCTATCAACAGCAGAATCACCCGTTGTCGCTGCCAATAGAATGCTTTGCCCTTTGATCAATATACCTGAAAAAGCTAAATACTACAATAGAAACAAAACAAAAAATGCAGCATTCCATGCAGAGGAAACAACTTTTAATCACCTAAACCATTATATGAACACATGTTAAAAGGTTTACAGGAGCTAACAAACATGAAAGGGAAGCTTTATAGAATCGTAAACCCGAG
The DNA here is from genome assembly GCF_038048845.1 of Mixophyes fleayi. Lineage (NCBI taxonomy): Eukaryota > Metazoa > Chordata > Amphibia > Anura > Limnodynastidae > Mixophyes > Mixophyes fleayi. The sequence goes on from NC_134405.1 coordinate 130,296,793, forward strand.
CACAAGCCTGGTCATTTCTCTTAGTTAAAACACCGTCTTTTATCAGGCCCACACTATAAATGACAAAAGTTTTCTGCCTTGGTGAAATGGTAACTATTAATTAATGTCACAGCACAATGTATTTGGTGTGCGGGCACACACACTAAAGAAATAGTGTAATCCTTGTTATGTGCAATCCTTCATGATGTGTAGGCCTCCATTGAGATAAACTGCTTAGAAAAGTCTTTATAACATCTAAGTAATGTAGTGGACAATTTACAGGATCATGATTCACTGTGTCTCGTTCTATAAAGGAGTGCAATGATTGTTGCATTCTGCTGGGAGATAAGGTATATACTATGTAGTCAGTGAAGTGGTAGAATAAGGCTCTGTAATAATAAATTCCTGGAGAAAATAGTAGCCGATGCTTGGCCTTAACAACAGAAGAAAAAAATATTTGAAACCTTTTAACATTGAAAAAATATGCTTTTATCAAATAATAAAGAATGTTTTCATAAATTTTTCTCGGTTGTTGCCATTTTGAGATGACAATAACAGAAGCAGGATTGTGGCTGGTATTTGTACTGTCACAATCCTTGTTAAATAGTTTTCACAAGGCTGTGTATTACTGAACTAATTAATATGCCTGATCAAATAATTTATTCCTATTTAAATATGTCAACCATGCCCTCTATCGCACATTTGCAGCAGATTGACATGTTAGGATGGCGAAGTGGTTAGCACTTCTGCCTCACAGCGCTGGGGTCATGAGTTCAATTCCCAACCATGGCCTTATCTATGTGGAGTTTGTATGTTCTCCCTGTGTTTGCATGGGTTTCCTCCAGGTGCTCCGGTTTCCTCCTACACTCCAAAGACCTACTAGTAGGTTAATTGGCTGCTATCAAAAATTGACCCTAGTCTCTCTCTCCCTCTCTCTGTCTGTATGTTACGGAATTTAGACTGTAAGCTCCAATGGGGCAGGGATTGATGTGAATTAGTTCTCTGTACAGCGGAATCAGTGGCGCTATATAAATAAATGGTGATGATGATAGAGGTGGCTCTCTAATTATACAAGCATACACGGACACACAGGCTTGCAATACACAGAAGCACTGGGTGGTATAGGAGGATTCATCCATAAGGGCAGTACCAGTGATGTCACAGCAGCTCAGAGAACTGGAGACTCAGCTCTCTGACCTACATCAGATCCCACCATGACATGGTCTTAAAGATGTGGGAGGAGCTTCCACTGTCTGTAATGGAGTGGGGAGGTATTATTTTACTTTTCTATAAAATCTTCTTATTTATAACAACATGGAGTACAGGATGCCAAAATGGATAACCATAAAAGAAGAAAAGAAAAAAAAGTAGTAGGACTAAAAGATTCTTGTTGTTGGGGATTTTTTATTTTTGAGTAGGATAGACGGATATGGGGGGGAATCTACTTCCCTAAGTGGCCTGCCGGGTGAGAAGAGGGGGGGGGGGGATTGTGTCATTACTCTTACTTTTTAATGATGGTAAAAGTGTGCTGTCCTGACTTTGCATCTCAGCACCTTTATACGATAGGGAATCACTTTACAAAAAGTGTATGCTAAACCATTTGGAAAAATACTCATTGGGTGTGAAACTGAATGCAAAAGCAAGTGCAAGAAATAATTCTGTGCACTACACTACTGTATTGTATAATTGTGTATGTCAGAGTATTATGTGCAGTCATGTACTAAGGGTCTGTTACTATAATGTCTATGGCTTGCTTGGGTTTTTTTTATTTAGATGTCCTTACCAGAGCTGTATTATCCACTAGGCAACCCAGGCTATTGCTTAGAATTCTGCAGGTTGTGGGATCTTGGGAACACAAATGGTAGCAGATAGGCACATTCCACATTAGTAAGGAGGACTGTAAGGGAAGATAATGTCATGATTATGACATCATGTTCTGGCCTGTGAAATTATCTTATTAACTGTGACTGCCCCGTGGACCAAGCTTCAACACCACATTGACTACATCTCTAACTGCATTGGGGACTGTGGCTTATTTCTCCCTCCTAGATCACTGGAAAGTGTCTATTTCATGAAAAGTGGTGGGGCCTGGTGGTATAATATGGGACAAAGCTGGTGTAATATGAGAGCATTGCAGGAACAATATGGGGCCCTGCTGGTGTAACACACTTATTAGGAAGAGATCTAAACCAGAGTAAAGTAGATTATGACTGTGCAGACTGTTTGCTACAACTGATGCATAAAGGCAATTTGAAATGGCACCTCCATGTGCAGCCTGTCCGCCTAACTTGTTTTCAGAATTGATGCCCCTATATGCATACCAACCCATCCATCTTACCTTCTTGTTTGTCCCCACTCTCCCTGTTGATTCTCATCACGTGTACTCTGTCTCTTATCTACATTCAAGTGTATCCAATCTTCTACAATTTTAGAATTATGGAATTTTATGTATATATGACACTCCAGCTTTTGCCTTATATACTGAAAATGAATTAATTTACAAGAAATTAATTTATTAATGCAAACCTCTATGACTGATGTCATAACCATAAGTCTTATCTAGTTGTTACAATCTGTATTTCTATGGAGGGTGAAGATAATGGCTCTGTTTTAATGGTGGCAATTTACTGGAAGGCCTCTGTCTGTCAGGAAACTACTTTGCACACATATGTCTGTGGAACCCCTTCTCTGCATCAATCAGGAATGAAGAACACGATTAATCGCACCTCTTTAAATGCTATGTACATTATACTGGTGTTCAACTATATATCTAGCACAGGTTAAATGAATTGTTCCCATTAGTGGAACGTGATGGCTGAAGGAGATTCTGCGCGTCTGAAAGTCACATGGAGGGAGGGGAACAGAGCTTGTATAGAGGGTGACAGGGCTGCTAGCGGTCATATTTTACTGTCATAGTTAAGAATGCCATAAAGTGATAGCTTACAGGAAAGCCTCTCAGTTTATAATGATAACAAGACCTCTGCCAAATAGAGAATGGATGTGGCCCATATTCACTAAGGAGTCTTTGTTTGTTTTTTAGGTATGAGATTATCGCTGTTGATAGAAAGGGCCACTTACAACAATATTTTTGACAATCTCTCATGTAAATTAGAAATGTAAGATCAGTTGCCTACATGTAGTATGTTCGTAACTGGGATTATGTAAACATTTTCTCCACAGCGTTTTTGCAAAATTATCTCCCACCAACTACAGTTAGGTTTACACCAGGTACTCACTTGCATTGCTTACTGGTTTTTAACGCCAGTAAAAACGCATGTCAACACAAATACAGTTGACGTGCTTTTGATACTAATGTTTTTGATATCGTAAGGAGCTCAACACAAAGGGCCTGATTCATTAAGGATCTTAACTTGAGAAACTTCTTATTTCAGTCTCCTGGACAAAACCATGTTACAATGCAAGGGGTGCAAATTAGGATTCTGTTTTGCACATAAGTTAAATACTGTCTGTTTTTTCATGTAGCACACAAATACTTGATAGCTTATTTGTACACTGAAATTTAAAGTTGATATTTGTGTGCTACATGAAAAAACAGTCAGTATTTAACTTATGTGCAAAACAGAATACTAATTTGCACCCCTTGCATTGTAACATGGTTTTGTCCAGGAGACTGAAAAAAGAAGTTTCTCAAGTTAAGATCGTTATTGAATCAGGCACAAAGCTAGTAAATGCTAGCAACAGCGGATGCGAGAATGGCAACACTATGGTTTTTAGTGTTGCACATGTTTACACATTTTATAACAGGATTAGAGATCCCTAGTAAAACGCATACAATTAACATCAGTGGGTACAAAGCCTTACTATCCTATCTTAGTACATTTCATTACGCTTACAGCATCTTGTAGGGTGGAGGTCTTACCTCATCTAATGCCTGGTAACAGATTGTTTAAAACAAATGAAGAATGATTGTTTTCCCATTCTTGACACATCATTCCCAAGATCCTCAGCCACAAGGCACTGCTTCATTAAAAATTCTGCACTGAGTGTAGGTAATCACTTGATAGCTGCTCTTTGTAAGAAAAATTCTGCTGCCTGACCGACCAATAGGGAGTCGGAGATGATAGTAAAACTTGTCTTAAAAATGTTCCAAATACCAATTATTTTTCTACATGTGCAGAAACATTTTTTCGTGCTTATTGGACACTTTTAAACACTAGTCTTAAAAAGTGCAATTCTTACAAAGGTGCTGCAGTTGATTATATGAATGTAGCATTATAAACGAAATTCTATTTATAATCCTTTTCCACGAATAGAACCCTTTTTGTGGAATTATGGGAATCTTACTGAGATACCTATGCAAAAAGATGTTTAAATGCCAACAGATGTTGTATTGTGTAAAAATGTACCTAGCCACAGCATAAAAACTGGCTGAGACCTTTCTGATTCTACAAAACACCAGCCAACATATTTCCCATGTAAATCAATTTTAGTGATGGTTAAAATGTTGAAAAAATAAAACCAATTAAAAAAATGTTAAATACGGTATAATAAAATAAGAAACAAAGGAAAACAAAAATAGTAAATCATATTTAGGCATCGCCCCCATTTTCATTTCTACAATTTCTATTAAACTCTTTCTCTTGTCACCCTGCCATTCTTGTGACATATCCAGTCCAGTAGTGTGCTCTCAAATGTATCCTGATACAGTGGTTGGGAATCACTGGCTTAGACTTTTACATGCAGACTATTTGTACAGCATTATTAGCGCTGTTTTACTTTTGTTCCATTTACTTGCATATGGAAGTCTCAATACAGAAAATGGTTTTAATAGGAATAGCACTCCTTAGTAGAGATAGGACAAGTGCATTACACCAGTAAAATTTCGATCGTCCCTTGTCCTTGCCCCCAACCTGTGATTTATGTCTCTTGGTGAACATTACAACTCCATTAACAGTTTGTGAAACCAAACTCTAAAATTACTCCAAAGCGCTTGAAGTAGCGGACACTGATTATCATTAATGGCCCTATTGTCCTACACAAGGACATTCATCAGCCAAGTTGCTCTGTTCCTGCCTAGAGCTGCTTTTGGCCTTGTCCCTTCGATTACACAATCTTGGGAGGTCCACTTCTCCATTGTCAAGTGTTGCCAACTCTTTACAAGCTGTGCTGAATTATTTTTAATCATTGTTTGTGTTGGAATTTTCTGCTACCTGGCAGCCAGGAGGAAGCAAATCCTCTATGCACAATTATTGCTACTCTGTGTTTGTACTGTATGTTAATTGTAATCATGGTATTCTGCAAGCAATTTTTTCAGCAAATTATATTTTTACAGGACAGTATGTACGATTTACAACATATAGGGGCATATAAAATTGTTGGCGCTACTGCCTAAAGTAACGTCATTACGGTAATAGTGCGCGTAAATACCGGTATTACGGTACTTTTCTCGCTGGATTTCAGCTCGCGGCTCAGGGGCTACCGTAATAACGGTAATACTTTTAACGCCGCGGGCATATTCAACAATTGAATATGCCCCATATAGTTAGGATCTTGCTATTTATTTAAAACATCCATAAATAGCTCAAACAATATTTATACATGTTTTGATGCACTTATTTTTTAAAGAGCTACTAAGCCTAAAATGCAATACAAGGCGATCCAATGTAAAAAGGCATCTTGTAACGTTCACACATGTGTATGTTGAAGTTCCCATATACATTACAGGAGCTAATATTTGACACTAATAGCTGGCAGTTGTCAGTAAGTTCCAGAGTAAGTCCAGGTTTTAAACGTGTCCCTAGAATTGTGTCTATTTTTCAGTATTGTCCAGTTTTACAGTTCAGTTTCTCTTATCCTGTATATTAATTGTCATGCACGCCATTTACTCTTAGCGCCTGTTCATATAAAGACATTTTCTGGTAGTTGTAACACATCTTTTTCATACTTTATTCCCCGTGGTCTGGCTACCTTCAAGACTTCCTCATGCGTTGGCTCTGGAGAGTTTGAAAAGAAAAAAGAATTGCATGCAGATTTTTTAGCAGCAATTATTTAACACTGACAATAAAGACATTACAGCTCTAAAAAAAAAAAACACATGTAAAAAATGCTTCTAAAGAGCCTAAAAACAACCTCAAACACCCATGTTTTCTCCCCTCTGTCACAAAAAATGTGTAATTTAATATTATTAATGAAAAATATTTAAAATTCTAAAACATTACATTGTAACCTTGTTCAGTAAGCATGCAATAATAATGGAGGATGTAGTGAACCAAGGTCTCAGTAGATTACACCCTGCGTGATTTGCTTACATGTCCCTGGCCAGCAGCAAAACAGTCTCTGGGAGTTCAGATGTTGGCAGTTATGGCTAGTGTATACAATCTCATTATCAATGCTTGCTCTGTGCCCCTGTGGTCAGCCATTTTAGGCTTAGCAGGTTTACCTGCAGTATCTTGTAATAGGCTTACTAACTGGAAGTCTGTGGAATATCATAAAGATGCCTTCCTGGTGATTAAACTAATATCTAAAATACCTTAAGTTATTGCATTGTTTACTAATAAAGTATAGTAATACCTCATATATATAAAGAAATATCCATTTTGCAAACAAAAATTAGCTGTGACACACTTGCTTTCCAGATTAACAGGACAAACATCCTCTAAATTCCCTCACTCCCCGTACAGCATAGGGTGTTCCATCAATAGGGGCACAGGAAGATACACCAGATCCATCAGTGAAAGTCTATAGGTGTATGCAGTGGTAAATAGTATTCACCTTACTAATGAGACTTTTATTTATCATTGGTCTCCATATAAATATAATCATACTTGCAAGGTTTGACAGTATAATCTCCAGGAGGGGCCCTCGGTCATGGGGGTGTGGCCAGGCGGGTAACTTCATTAGGCCCCTCCCCTGTCAAACGTTATTAATATCAGCCAATCACAACAAGGGGTGGGGCCAGGATGATGCATTTAGCCCCACCCCCACTCCACCCACTTCACCAATGAAGTAGACACAATGCGGGAGGTTTCCGTGCCATCCCAGGAGTCTGGGAGAACTCTCAAAAATTTGGGAGTCTCCAAGACATGCCAGGAAAGTAGGCAACTATGATATATTGATATATGCATCATCAGCCTATAACTGTATAGTATAGTTTAATTAGTATATCAATGCCAAGCTGTCAAGTATAATTTGTAACAAATACAAATTGAGTTCTAAACTGACATACAGAGGTAAATTAGTTTTTTCTAACTGTCTTTTCTCCTTTTTCCCACCCAGGTCTGTCCATAACCAAGAAGACCCACACATGTAAGTACAAGCTACGCTTTACAAACACAAATCATCAGAAATTACCACTCGCCTCCTTAAATCTAATAAGGGAACAGTGTGTGTTGTACACACAGGGGTGTTCCTGCCTGCGGCTGATCCTTTCATTCATCTGTGTGTCTGTGAACGGAACTTGAACTGGAAATTATTGATTCCAATTTTAAACTGATTTTCTGTTCTCTTGTACCAGTGGCAGAGATTACACATAGAAATGTTATATGCTGACTTTGTCATAAATTTTCTTTACATTGTGTGTACAGCCCATATTTTCATTAAAGGTATAAGTTAAAAGAGAGCACATTTTGCATTCATATGCCTATATACTCTGCTAGAAGACTTATGAATAGGTTAAACATGATGCTAATTATCAGGCGTGTACTTAGGTGGCAGTTTCCAGCCAGAAATGCCCCAGTGCTCCAATAATGTACCTTCCCTTCTCAGCTCCCTCCACCATAGTCAGTTTGCTCAGTGCAGCCCGGAATTTGCAGAACTTTTGTGGCACACATGTGTCCTACCCTACATACAGATTCCTGGGTATGTGGGTGGGTTGTGAAGACATGTCAAGCAGCAAGTTGGGCCCCGGGCTGCAAGGGATGAATCGGGGAGTAACTTTTAGCTGCTGCTGGAGCTGATTGGGCATAAGACCTGCTTTCCATGTTTATTGTTACCGAGGCTGGAAATGAACACTTCCTGCTGAACCATGGGCAGCATGATAAATGTCAATCTGTGTCTGTGCTGCTAAAGTACCCTAATATCTTCCACATCACTATGTTATGACCCATTTCTCTGTAAGAGGCAGAATGCTTCTAATAATTGCCCAGCCCCTGGGCATTGCGCTCTGGTTGGAGAGGCAATGATGGCACAAATCATGCTGTCATCGTACTTGCCACTTGAACCTCTCCTCTGTGATCTCCTGAGAGTTCCCTAGAGTTGGAAAGTATGTTAGAATGCAGTGTTTTTGGTTTACATCCACATTAGCTAGAATATTCTTCTGAAGTAACTTTAGATTAAAAAAATGCCATATTGCTGTTTGTTTGAATGACTAAGGGCCAGAGTCATTAAGGAGAGCACAGCACAAAAAAGGAGTAACTTTGCACCTTTTCAAAACCATGTTGCATTGGAGGGGGAAGTAAATTTAAAATGTGGGGACAGATTTATAGTTGGGGTAGTGCATGTCCTAGATCAACTTTAAATTTCAGTGCAAAAAACAAGCTATCAAGTATTTTTGTGCTATATGAAAAAACAGCCAGTATTTAACTTGTATGCAATATAATAAACTAATGTGCACCCCTTGCATTGTAACATGGTTTGTCCAGGATCAAATTTACTCTTTTTTTGCCTTGCTCTCCTTAATGTCTCAGGCCCTATGTCTTTATTTTTGAAATTGAAAATAATGCTGTAGCCAATAACAGCCTATCAACAAGGAAAATGCATTCCAGCTCCACAGACAACTCCTGTTCTCAGGAGTATAATGCACTGTGCCACCATCTTCTTTTGTCCATGCCTCCGGCTCTATCCCAAGACAAAGTGTAAAATGTACTGCAAATCAGGTGCACCCTAAAGGTGGGATCCTGTTGCGCAGTAGCCTACCCCTTGTTCCAAAATCAAGCGTTTAGAAATTCTCCTCCATTTGTATATTCTGCTGTCTTCTGATTGAAAAATAATCATATAATAAAGGGGTGGGGTACATAATGCTGATATGAGTGACACCGACTTTACAGACACAAAAAATGCCATGACAATGACACCGACAGAAATTAAATGTAGAGAGAGGACATGTCTGATAACACCGCTATGTAGACTAGTAGAAAATGCGAACTTACTGCATGCTGGCACTTGAGTTTTACGACAGATAACAGAGCGAGATTGAGATTTCTGAATTTAATGCGGCGATGTGATGACCCGGCGCCTAACACTAACCGTAGCCCTAACCCTATCCCTAATCCTAATCCTAACCCTAGCTCTAACCCTAACCCTAATCCTAACCCTAACCCTTAAATTAAATAGTGGAGTTGGCGAGTCCTGCCATTGCCATTGAGATATCTGATTGTCGCTCTGTTATCCGAAGTAAGAATGAAGTGCCGGCATGCACTATGTTCGGAATTTCTAGCAGTCTACATAGCTGTGTCATCTGTCATGTCCTCTGTCTCTTTTATTGTAAATCTACATTTAATTTCTGTCAGTGTGATAGTAATCGGATTTCTTGTGTCTGTAAAGTCGTTGTGTCGCACATATCATCGTCAGGATAACGATTACCATCCTAATAAAGCTATCTCTAAACCATCTACTTATGAGCTGTACATTTCAATTGATATGTATTACTTCAGTTTGAAAATACAGCAGCTACAGCTCTAACATCGTTCTACTTTTACTATTCACTGCACTATAACTTAGAACGAAGTTAGTATATTGGTTACTTTTGTTTAACTTTGTTGAAACAATGCTGCACTTACTTTAGAGAATCTGGGAAATCTTGTTTTCGACCCTAAATAAGCAGAAAAAAATAACAATGTTTGCATGTCAACATTATGAACTAAAACTCTTTGCTTGGGCCCAAATAATGGCATTTTTAGTTTTGTGTGGTGTATCTATATGTGTATAGCACGTTTCAAAAGCTATATCTGAAAGTGCAACAAAGAAAGTGTAAAGCATTTTGGTGGTGGCAAAGATGTTGGCATAGATGGTAATAGAGTGAAGTCCTACCTGTAGACTGTTCTTATTAGAGAAAAAGGGGCACCATTGTACCTAAATAACAATAGTGGATCTAATGAAGGCTAGGTACACACTGAAGAATTTTCCAACCGATGTGTTATCAACAACAATTTTACTGACGACTGAAGATCCGATCGCTCGGGCGATTCATGTGTACACACTGACACGATTTACCTTCAGATGTATGCTCTTCATCTGGTCCTCTAGTTGTTTAGAGAATGACAGCACAATAGTCACTCATTGATTCATGCATTAATTCTTATCACACTGGTAAAAACCGCCTTCTTATAGCTATCCTATGTCCTTTTGAATTTTGTTATCTTCTGTGACTCTGAAACTAAATTTTCAGTCTCAGAACAAGCGAACAAACTATTACACCTACAGCACTCTCTACATTTAAGTCACTGGGACATGTTCATTGTCCATGACTCTGTAAACTCTACGTAGATCGTGATCGTGAGTGAATACACACTACATGATCGGAAGGTGATTGAATCGAGATTATTAAACAGTACGTCCAACCAAATGAAACGACAACCGGGACTTTGGAACGATTGTCGTTCATCGTGTAAGTATACGGATTAACGCGATATGTGGCCGAGTGGTCGTTTATCGTGTGATTGGCCCAATAATCGGCTGAAAAACCTCTAATGTGTACCTAGCCTTAGGAAACGCATTCAGTTGAATTGAGGGAGGCAGAAACATGTAAAGTCATGAACTACAAAAGTGTTAAAATGACATCAAAGTTGAACTTTCTGTCACTTTAGAAACACACCTTTCATTAAATTATACTTTCCAGTTTTTCTCCTGAAGTACTGCTTGGGTTAGCCTTGCTTATTTCTTAATAGAATCATGAGATTGAGGGGACATCAGGACTACCCTTGTTACATTACACTTTTGTGTGAAGTTTTATTACACTAGAAGTGTACATTGAAATGCGCTTCTCCTCAGAAGTGAAACTGGAAAGTGCAAAATGCATCCAATAAATGTTTAGGACAAGACCTGATCTTTGCCAACTTTGAGCTGGTGCGGAAAAAAAGCAAAAAACATATGTAGACAGCTGGGATGTCTTCAGCTCCCCCATTTTCCTTCTTACTAGGATGCAGTGGTTTTGGGTTGGATTTTGGAATGGACAAAATCAACTGTGGATAAACAATGGGTGACAATTGAAGCTCTCTCACTATCCTCCTTTAACACTTCTTTCCCATGGCTCCCCAGTTTGCCCTTGATTTCCCACTATAGGATCTACCTTATGTAGATGGACCAAACTCCGAACATTTGTATATGTCTCTTCCTCGATCTCGCCATTATCTCCATTGTTTGATAATCCGATGTTACCACTAGGATCTTCACCGACGGCATTCAAATTGTGGTCACAGGCAGGGATAAATAGGTCGGCCAGCTGATGAGCTGGACAGGTGTGCTCTCCTTTAGTGATGTTCAGTCTAAATGGGGGTTACCTGATGGAGAGATCTGGAGGTAACTCCAAGTCAAAACATTTCTTGTCGTCTGGGATCCCTTAGAGGAACGTTACTAGAGATATGATAAAATATGAGTCATTATGCTGTATGTCGTCTTATACACCACATCTGCTCTATCATATATAAGTTGCTGGTGGAAAATCTCTTTGGTTCCTTACAGAAGTTTACTAGGGACTGGGAGATGTTGGGTCTAAGGTAAAAGACTCTGAATGGCATTCAATTTTTCAGATGACTCATGTATGTTCGACCAGTGTCTCGATTTTGGAAACTCCATATAAAGTTCTCACTGGGTGGTACAGATGTCCCACGCACTAAAATATATCAAGGAGTTTCTACTTCCTGTTGGTGATGTAATCTAACTCCTGGCACTCCCTTACATATATCTTTGGACTGTTCCCTGTCACGTTCTTTTTGGACTCAAGTTGTAGTTCTCTCTCAAAAAATCCAAGTAAGATCGGTTCCTGATTCTCCCTCATTTTGGCTTCTTAATAATACAAATATGCCCCTGTCTGACTTTAAGAAATCTCTCCTGAAATTTCTCACATCAGTGGCTAAGGCTGTCATCCTGGTCCGTTGGCGATCTACCTCACCCACTACAATTCAGGAATGGTTTAGAAGACTGGAATTCTACAACTCTATGGATGATATGCTTCTCTGGGCAGATGATACATTTGAAGTGTGTTACACCATTTAGGATCCATGGTTGGATTTTATTGATTCACCTGAATATTTATCTATATCTTCATCCCCACCAGCTTAAATAGAACTTAATATAGTTTTAATACACTCAAAGCTCCGTCATTTGAATATTTGAAGATTCATTTCCTGGATCTTAAAAAAATGGATCTGTTTCCCCTCCTTTCCCTGACAACTCCCTCCTTTCCCTGACCCCTCCCTCCTTTTTCTGACCCCTCCCTCCTTTTTCTGACTCCCTCCCTCCTTTCCCTGACCCCTCCCTCCTTTTTATCTCCTAACCCCTGTCTGTCCTTATGTTATCTGGTATTGTTTTGTAATTTTTCTGAATACTTGAGAAAAACATGTATACATGCTCCTTTTATGATCTGAATATATTTTGCTTTATATATATCAGGAATCAACCAGTAATGTGATTTTCATTATGCATTATATTTAACCTGTTTAAAACCCAATAAAAAAAAATTCAGAAAAAAACATTTGTGGAGTGAATATAGCTGTGCTCCATCCCTCTCCACCTCTTTAATGCATTTAAATAATCTCAATTCCTCAAAATGAAATCTAATTTTAGCACTTTTCAGCAAAGGTCTGTATCTATAAAAGGAATGCCCTTGCTCCACCCAATTGATCCTGTCGGACGATGCACAATTTTGCTTTTTTACTTGCTCCACAAAACCATTCACATTGGCAGAACTCTAGCAGCCATAGCACAAATAGCCACACATCACCAAAGAGCATTTTGCACATTTTGTAATTGAAACATACTCTCCTGCTGTCTCATTTTTGTATGTTTCTGTAGCATTGATGAATATCACAGCAACAAAGAGCTTCTCTGTGCATACTTCCTGATGAAGCAGACCTTTGCTGACAGCCATCAACTTTTTGTAAACGTGTTTGAACCACAGCAGGAGAAGCAGGCTCTCCATTCTTTTCCTTTTTTGCCATTTTGGGCTTTCACTCACATTCTAGATTTGGCATTGCTAGATAGTCTGGGTAATAATTCCCTGCCCGTATAATTTCAACTTACATGGAGTGTGGCTAATAGGAAGCAGAAATAATCAGATCCCTCCAGAGTACTTTCTGAATCTAAGCTTCGCTCTTCCATTCCCCCCTGAGGCCCAGGAAAATAGCAGTGGAAGTCCCAAAAGTATTGCTTCATAAATGTCTTAACTGGGCAGCCTTGGGATCCCTCACGGAGCTTTTTCCAACTGCCAAATTACTTTCCCTTTCTCTCAGCGGCTTTAAAAAGGCTTATTAAAAATGATTCTATAATAAAGCTGCAAGTTCTCCCTTGGTTGTCCTTGAGAAGGAAGTGCGATATCTTGCAGGCGGCTGTGCCAATTTGAGGGAATTCTTAATTCTTCAGGCAACAGAGAGGTTAAATAGAGATGGCGTTTTCATCTGATAATTGGAAGACCTCACCTTTGGTGCAGTGCTCAGTTATAGAGACCAGGTAAATTGTAGACTGCGCAAGAATGGTGAACTGGTAAACTTCCTACATTATAACAGCACAAGTGACTTTAACACATGCAGCTCAGAGAGGAGAGGATACTGCATGTTAACGTATCTTTCAGCCACTGTATTTTATTCACCACAGTTAGGAATTGAAGAATGGAAAAAGAACAGTTTATTTTGCAAACATCAGCTAACCTAGTGTGCATCTAGAGAAACATTATGGGGCATATTCAATTATCTGCGGTTTCTATCGCGGAAAAACTATTACCGGTATTACGGTAATAGTAATCCAGCGAGAAAAGTACCGTAATACTGGTATTTACGCGCACTATTACCGTAATGACGGAAATAGTGCGTGCGGCACATTAATTTTGGCTATAAAGCCAACAATTGAATATGCCACTATATGTAATATAACTGGGAGTTCTCCTTTGTAATGTAATGTTCAGGAGTACCTGGTACAATTGGGGGTTCTGCACAGCATTTCCTATCCTGGGGTTGTTGAGCTTTGCTACAAAGTAATCTTCTTCTCCTGCAAAGTTTTTGTTTGTTTTTAAGAAATTAAAATGACTCTAATAACTAAATGCATAATTCTCCTTATTGTAAGTGAACTAATTCACCAATGTAAGGGTGATTGTGTACAGTTTATTAACAGTATATCCAGAATGTTATTAGTCGTCTTGTCACCTCTATACCAAGATATGAAAGAATGATTTCCTTCAACATACTGCAAAAATGCATTGGTTAGGCAGTGTGATATACATTTAGCCATCTGTGCTGCCAGATTCCATTTACTGCTCTTATTAGCTCATTTATTTACCAATGTTATGGGCCACTTTGTGGGTGTATAGATAGCACTGTTGTGAGAAAAGTCATGTCTTCAGCATAGATTACACTTCCCAGCCTACCTATTGGTTGCACAATAGCTGTGGTGAGTAGGTGACATGGTTCAAGATCCTGTTTGTGGCCACGTCCTGTCTAACTGGCCGTGAAGCCATATTGTATGATAGTGTTTATACTCTGCAGTCTTACAAAGTGCTATAACACTTTCAAATGTGGTTAAGATAAGGTGTGGTTCTTGTGTGCACCTTTGCTGGCTAATCTAACATAAGGATGTGTTTACTAGATATGAGTTAGGAATGTGACCGATTAGCCTAGAACTTTATTCATGTGATGATTTATGTAGTGATGTTAATATATGTATAATCTTCTGTAAATAATATCTGTATAACAGTGAGGTCTACAGTCACCACCTCAGTGTTCATTACAGATTTGTTATATAGTGCATGTACATTACACTAAAGCTCCAGGAGGCTTGCTGCACTTATGAGGTTTGGAGATCGGATGACATCCCTACGCTTATATGGACACACTTTGCACCTTCCTGTTACATTTCTGTAACCAGTGCGGAACTACAATTGGTGCTGCAAGTACAGTGCACCAGGGTCCATGGAGATAATGGGGCCCGCTGCATAGCAGATGCAGAGGGTCGAGGGCTCATCTCCCTCCTCCCCACTTACCTGCAGCAGAGCCAACCGTTCACTAGCTCCGCCTGTCTGTAGCTAAATGCATTTACATGCTCACTACAGTGTCATAAGGAGCTTCAAATCCCCAAAAGTAAAACATATTAAAAAGACAGTTTCAATGTCCACTCATTCTCCTGATTAATGTAATCCATAAATGAAGATAAATCATACTTGCCTATTTTTGAAAATTCTGTAATGATTTTACCAATGACTGAAAGTCCTGATGATTATGCAGATTCATGTGTACATACCTACACAATGTACATTCAGATCTGTCATCTTCATCTGTCATAACCATCTGCTGAAAAGATTGTGAGTCTGTACAACCACTACAGATATCTGCTTACACTGCTAGTCGTGAAGATATCTGCTTACACTGCTAGTCGTGATTGCGTGCACACTTCCACAATTGCACGACATTGTTCCGTCGCTGATCGTGATTTTTAGGAAGTTAATGAAACCAAATCAACAGATGGGATGTGTTTTTGGTAAGATAAAACATGATCACGGGAGCATACACACTGTTGCAATATCGATGCTGACTACACCAACAACACTTACCCCGACATCTTGACACCGAAGGGCTCCTTGCCGCCGAGGATCGATGATGACTGTTGTGGGAAGCGACTGGAACCAATTACGATGAAGCAAGAATCTGGTAAGACTTCGTGACATCAGTTAGAGAAGTAGAATGTACAAGGCTTTGTAAAGTACATTGTACATGGGCACATACTTACATCCCCCTTAATAGCAGTGATAACAGTGTCGCGGATGTAACTGATGTCATCAAGTCTTGCCGGATTCTTGCTTCATCGGGATTGGTTCCAGTTGCTTTCCACAACAGTCGTCATCGATCCTCGTCGGCAAAGAGCCGTTAGGTGTCAAGATGTCGGGGTAAGTGATGTGGGATTAATCAGTGTCATTGTACCGTACTCATCTGACCAAACAGTCACTTATCATGTGGTCTGCACGATAATTGCAAAGTGTACCCAGCTTAACACACTCTGTGTTGAGCAGATAAAGGTGGGAGCGTTTTACTCCACCAAAGGGACATGTCTAGCTCCACCCACGGGCATTTCTAGTGCCGCCTAGGTGTGTGTCCACCAGCTAGAACCTATAGTATCGTGTGCATGACGACAAAGGGGTTTTGTGTATGGGTGGCATGCCGCCAGAGGCTGTACAGTGTTACAAGGCTGAAGGGAGAGTATTTTTTACTTTACTGTAAAAACTATTAATAAACTCTCTATCAAATAATAAATAAATATATTGTGTACTCCTAATAAATTATATAAAAAATATATATATAAAAGAACATTGATAAATTACTGGTAATATAAGTCTTGTGCTGACTCATTAAGTCACAAGGACCCTCATGCTTCTTGCTGTCACCTGATATATGCACATACTAGCTAGTGTGCCTGTGGTAGTTCAGGTTCGCGTGCAACTTCTCTTCTTCACGTTAATGTGCCTTGCCAGGAGGTCTCCCAGCTATTTCCTGGTGAGTAGACCATTGACTGACTCACTGGCTGACTGACAGACAGGCACACCTTTGTTTTATAACTTTTTATTACATCAGTCCTCAGTGTAGGATTGTGCGGAGAGCCGTGGATATTTTCTTATAGCACACCTCTGTGTGTCGGAGAGCAGAGACCATCTTTTTGTAGTACAACGGGAATCCGGATACTTAGCCTACCTTCCCGGAAGTCCGAGAGGTCTCCCTATAAACGTGAGTCTACCTGACTTTCCAGGATAGTAGGCATCTATGAGCTAAATCAAGCATTATTGTAGGAGACTTGAGTGCATGTATTTATTGTATATATTGTAGGTATATAACATTTCTTTGGTAGTATTATTGGGAGCAGCACCCCCAGGCAGGAGGCACAGTGGGTGGGAGGGTCTATAGGTTTAATAAGATACCCGGTACGGTGACTGAGGTTCGTGGTTTGATGCATGTGGAGGTTGTGAGTTAACAAGAGTTCAACTTCTGGTCCCTTTCACTTAATCCTGACCATGAGTATTGAGTATTGCCACAGAATCCAATTTGACTGTAGTGACACTGAGAGTCACTAAGTGATCTGACAGTCGAGTCTAAAGCGAGTCTGAGTCTGAGACGGAGGCTCCGGTACCCAGTGAATGCTGGGAAGATCCAGAGCAGTATATTTTAGTTTATACTTCCCAACTGTCTAAACCTAAATCTCATTTTAAGTTTCCCTTACTAACTCGTTATCTTTTGTCTCTCAAAGACTGCATTTCCAATCTCCTCCATTAGCTCTTAAAA
This sequence comes from Mixophyes fleayi, assembly GCF_038048845.1. NCBI lineage: Eukaryota > Metazoa > Chordata > Amphibia > Anura > Limnodynastidae > Mixophyes > Mixophyes fleayi. The sequence continues at coordinate 130,314,201 of NC_134405.1, forward strand.
GTACCAATCTGGCATTGACACAATATACATGCCTTACAGCTACTGAGTGCAGATATGTGGGACAGCATTTCCCATACTCCAATCTGCCCATTCATGCCAAAGTACTAAACCTCTGAACAACACTGCCTCGTTCTCTTTTTGTTGTTGTTAGTAAAATCAGAAAATAATGGCAACATCAGTAATAAAATTAATTTGAAATAATGTATTTAAAGACAATGAATACTGTGTTTGATAGCTACTTCTCCAAAAGCTATGATTTGGCAAATGTGATACAAGAATTTTACTTCAATCACTAAGGCTCATTTGTTAACATTACACTTTGGTGCAAACCACAGCAACCAGTCAGAAATTAGTTTTTATCTGTCTAGTGCAAGTTAAAAACGAAAGCAAGTGTCTGACTGATAGCTATGATTTGGTGTAAATGTTGCACCTAAATATAATGTTAATAAATGAGCACTTATAAGTAAAATTTCATTTATTTCTTTCATTTATTGCAGAAATGTCAACATGGCAACTTCCACTTAATAAGTGTAAATATGCAAAAAGTGCCATGTGCAGAATAATTTACATATATTCAGTCGTGGCCAATAAAATATTGTCACCTTACAGGTTTTTTTTATTATGCACTATTTCTTCCAGAAAAGTGTTCACAGTAAAAAACATTTTGGTATCCACATATGTATGACTTTGGTCTGCAGTGGAATAAAACGCAAAACAAAACCAGAAAAATATACTGAGATGTAGCTTAAATGGGCTGGACAAAAGTATTGGCACCTGTTAGAAGTAATTAGATTTCAAGCAGGAAATTCTCCTTCACTTTGGAACTGAACTCACCTGTGGTGAGTAATAAGTAGCTAAAATTTAAAAATCACTCTTTTAACCAGCTTGAATAGAGAAAGTTACCCATTCTGTTTTGTGTCTCTGTGTGTACTACAAGCCACAGAATTGTCTGAAGAGGTAAGACGGAAGATTGTAGCCAAGCATGGACAATCTCATGGCTCCAAATCAATCTCCAGAGACCATGATGTTCCTCTTTCCAACATACATAGTGTTATTAGGAAGTTTAAGGCCGATAGAACTGTAACTAATCTCCCTGGACTTTTCCACAAGACATAACTTGATCGAAGATCGCAGCTCAGGATTCTTGAATGATGGAGAGAGCACCTCAATCATTTGCCAAACAGATTCAAGCTGACCTTCAGACACAAGGTATGAGCACCATCTGTCGGTAACTCAATGAAAGGGGTAAAAAGCCCAGGAGGGTGTCACTGCTGAGCAGCAGACATAAGGCAACCTGGCTGGAGTTTGCCAAAACACACCTGAACAAGCCAAATTCCTTCTGGCAGAATGTCATGTGGACAGAAGAGATAAAGTTACAGCTTTTGGTAAAGCACATCATCCCTATGTTTACAGAAAGCAAAATAAAGCTTTCAAAGAAAAGAACACCTTTACCGCAGACAACCATGTAGGAGGTTCAGTGATGTTTGTGGCTGCTGTGCTGCATATGGCACTGGGCTTAACATGTGCATGGCATCATGTAATCTGGAGACTACAATGCCATTTTGAAAGCTGGGTCTCTGTCGAAGGTCATGGGTCTTCCAGTAGGACTATATCCTCAAACAAATTGAAAAAAAGATCCAGGAATGATTCAAGACAAGACGCTGGACTGTTCTGAAGTGGCCAGTATCTAAATCCCATAGATCACCTGTTGAGAGTATTAAAAACAGCAACTGGGAGAAGACACCTGAAAATCTGGAAGAACTGGAGCAGATTGCAGGAAGCTCATCCATGGCTGTAGGAAGTGGTTGACTGTAGTTATTCTGACCAAAGGCTGTGAAGCCAAATATTAAGGCTAGGGTATCAATAATTTTGTCAATACCATTTCTTTTCATTTTCTCTTTTTAAAGGATATACAGTATTAAATTCAGAATAAAAAACAAAGGTTCTGTCAATTGTTAGATCTCTCATACAATACAGGGAAGTGCTCAGCTTATTCACACACATATGTGGAAACCTTTGTTTAATTTTAAGACTATAGTTAAGTAATATGGCAGGGTATGGCTACATAAATCAGTGGGTGTGGGTATGTAAATAGTGGCGAGTCAGTGGGGGCTTGCAATCTGGTACGAGACAGGATTGAACAGATATCACATTGTGTGAGCTCTCCCAGGAATGGTACCACATTACAAACCATTACCAGCTTATAATAATAAAGTCCATTTGTTCATTATTATATCACCCCCAATTCTCCATAACATTTTATGTTCTCCCCATGTTTGCATGGGTTTCCTCCGGGCGCTCTGGTTTCCTCCCACAATCCAAAAACATAATAGTAGATTAATTGGCTGCTATCAAAATTGACCCTAATCTCTCTCTGTCTGTGTGTGTGTGTGTGTGTGTGTGTGTGTGTGTGTTAGGGAATTTAGATTGTAAGCTCCAATGGGGCAGAGACTGGTGTGAGTGAGTTCTCTGTATAGCGCTGCAGAATTAGTGGCGCTAAATAACTAAACAAATGATGATGATGATGATGATGATCCTTCCTAAGCTCCAGTAGCAGTATTCTACACAGGGGAGGGCCTGCAAATTTCAGCACGGGGGGGGCAAGACTTAACTCAGCAGCATATTTTAAAGGAAAAAATGCATGTAGCCCAGTGACCCAGCCCAAGATAGCACACTATGGGACCGGCCTGGGGAGGCAGATGCCCCCCAGCCCAGCCTCCCCCTGATTCTACAGGTCCCATCACTTGTTTTCACTAGTAAAGGGGAGATTATACAGATAGAATCTGTCATGGCAAGCAGGTAACTGAGGCCTACTTACTGGTATTTACACTGCTAAATAAAGAGGTGCGGAGTCTAAACGTTCCTCTGGTCTTCGCCAGGGACCCCCGCAAGGGAGTTTGGAGTTAGCTGCTTGTGTTGAATAAGAACTGGAGCTGATGTAAAAGCCTTCTTTAGATCCTCAAAGGCAGCAACAGCCTCGGGTGGCCACCGTCTAGGATTGGCGAACTTCTGACTAAGGGCAGAATAGGAGCGATGAGCGTAGAGAACATTTTGATAAGCTGCCTTTAGTAGTTGGAAAATCCTATAAAACGTTGAACAGATTTCAGGCCCAAAGGTTGTGGCCAGTTGGTAATAGCAGAAACTTGTTCAGAGTCCATCTGAAGACCAGACCCCGAGACCAGGTACTCTAAGAACGGAATCTGAGTGACCTCAAAAATACATTTTTCTATCTTGCAGAAGAGCTGGTTTTGCCGGAGACGAGAGAGTACTTCCATAACATACCAGTGGGAGGAAAGATCAGTGGAGAAAATCAGGATATCATCCAAATAAATTACATTTATAAAGAAGGTTTTGGAAGATCTCGTTCATAAATGATTGTAATACTGCTGGGACATTACAGAGCCCAAAGGGCATCACTCACGCTCTACTCTTTAGGTAGCAAGAGCTGCTCAACTCAAAAAGGAATCCCTTCCTATGTTAATAAAATTGGTAAAAAGTGAGCGCTCGATTGCTCCTTTGAGGGAACAGTGGTCAGTGGTCTAGAGAGCTGAATAATAAATTAAATGACTAAATGAATACTAGGTGTATAAAAATTGCGACCAACATGAATTGATAATACTAAAATCTAATATTCATCATATGGATACAATTTTAACAGATAAAAACATGTATTTAATAAAATGACATCCCATGTGTGCCGGCCACAGCGTGAGTAACATATAACAAAATTTTAAAATCAAATCAAATCAAAGATCATAGATAAAGGACACTAAACTAAAACCAATATTGCATGATACAAACTAATGTCCACCAATTGTCCAATAGCGAGGTCCAGTATCAATGTTAGTAAGTCCCAGAGGGAGTGTAGTGGATTGATGAGCGGGTATTCACGAGTCCTCGGACTCGATATGCTTAAAGCCCAGACGGAACCTAATCAAATAAGTCTTACTTGGGAAACGTTGATCCTAGATGAAATGTCCCAGATTGATAAAGACGACTGTGACCATGCAGCGATGACCATATGGGTAATGTACCCAGCGGCGTGTATCGATAAGCGGCGTGCGTTCCACAGTGAGATGCAAAGATGGACTTCCGGACTTCCGGTTTGACGTCACTAAGGGGTGTGCCCCAACGCGTTTCATTTGCTACAGCAAATTTCCTCAGGGGATCGTGGTGTCCATAGAAGATATGGGTTTATATAGTGCTCGTAATCGTCAGCAGACTTTGAGGACATAGTTAGTAGTTAAACAGTAATTGAGACCGTGTAACTTGATTGTAAATTGTTACCATAACAAAAACTATTGGAAAGAGGACAATGTGCACATCAAGGAAATATGAATTCAGAAATTATAACAAGATCTTATGCATTGTATTAAATGGACATTGTATATATGCATGTACATTGAGACAGGAGAACTGACCTATAATTGGTCATGGTAATTGCATTTTATTCCAGATATATTAAATGGTCCTTTATAGATGCACAGTATTAGAGATGTTACTAAGATAATAAATCATACACATGTAGTACTGTACTGAGGAGCGGTGTTTAAGTGAACCATGTATAACCATACATATTTATGGTCCATAAGGAGAATGTGTGCTGCTGTCACTCTGACAGTCGATTGATGACTAGCTGGTCACACTCCCACTTTTCCATCACCTTTGGGATAGTGTTCTCAACATGTTTATCTACTATACCAGATATTCCCAAGTAGTCACCCATCTCGGTACTGATCTGGCTACACTCTGCTTGGCTTCCAAGTTCGGCAGAGATTGGGCATACCAGAGTGTTATGATCGTAGCGAACACGGAGATATCACCTACGGGAGGTTAGTGGGGTGTGAGCTCAGCAACAGCAAACATCATCATTCAAAATGTCCAGATTACAGAACTTGTAAAGAAGCCTACATATGGTGTAGTTGTTTATATAGATAAGTCAAGTTCCATATTTAGACCTCGTAGTCTGAGAGTGTTAAGAAGGAGAATCATCCTTGACTCTTCTTTGTTGATTAATTTGATATTGTTCCCACCTCTCCAATTAAGTTGTACATGTTTGAGACCTATGAAGCTTAATCCGGTGGGATCACAGTTATGTTCAAGTCTGAAATGATTGGAGAGGTAATGTTTGTCGAACCCACTTTTTATGTGTCTGATGTGTTCACCTATCCGATTCTTCAGTGGTCTGATTGTGCGACCTACATATTGCTTCGCACATGGGCATTGTAACAGATATACCACATTTTTAGTGTCACACGTGATGAAATCATTTATGGGGAAACTTGTATTGTTGTATGAGGAGTGAAATTTTAAGGTTGCAATGGTTGACCTATGATTCAGGGTTTTACAGTTGATACATTTTCCACAATAGTAGAAACCCGTTTTTTTGCTTGCAGTCGTTAGCCAGTCGTTATTAGTAATATTATTTCTAATGTGATTTTTGACTAGAGATTTCTTCAGGTCAGGGGCTTTTCTAAAGACCATTTTAGGGTGTTTTGGTAGTAAAGGTCCTATTATTTCGTCATTAAGCAGAATGTGCCAATGTTTATTAAGTATGTGTTTCAGCTGATTGGCTCCATTTGAATAGTCAGATATGAAGTATACCTGGTCCTTGTTTTTGGATGTGATTATCGTGGTGTTAGATTTATCATCTGATCTATATTTCAATAGAGAGCTTCGTTCGGTATGTTTTAGTTGTTCAAAGGCTTTCTCCACTAGATGAGTGTCATATTGTTTTTCTTGGAACTCTGTAACCATTTGGGAACCTTGTGTGATGTAGTCATCAAGTTGTGTACAGTTTCATCGGACTCTTGTGAATTGGCTGAAGGGAATACTCTTCAGCCATTGAGGATGGTGATGGCTATTTGACAAGATGTAGCTATTTACATCAACTGGCTTTCCTGCCACAGATGATGACTTCCTAATAAATCCTAGCAGCAGGTTTCCTGAGATGTACTGGGACATGGCACGGTCCTCTGGAAGAGAGAGAGAATAAATCTTGCCTTTAAGAATAGGTCGATCCGGAATAAGATGAATGGAACAGGGACGATGAGGAAGCGGGACCTCAGAAGCAGAAAACATCTTGAAAAGCAGCATAGGGAGCAGGTAGAGACAGCTAAGAGGAAAGCATGTGGCAAGGAACGACTGAGGAAGCAGGTCTCACGGAGGATAGACAACCCTCATGGCATAGTGGATCCAATAACGTGACTTGGGCCAACTCTCAATCGAACTGTGGAGCATGGTCTCTAAGCCTCAGGATGACCGAATTTACAGATTCCGGGAGGTTCAGGAATTCAATCCATTCGGAATCTAGCACACCAACGTACAAACAAAGTGGCACAGTAACCTGTGATATAGTGCCATTAGAGATGCGATTGCCATGCACTGCGGAAAGAAATAATGGGCGTGAAAGAGCCTGGGTAGGTATATGGAGTTGCAATGCCAGAGTGGCAGAGATGAAATTACCGGCATAGCCGGAATTCACAAAGACATCCATCAAGAAAGGCTCATTAAGAGGCTCCAGAGAGATAGCCATAGAAAAGTCAGTTCTGATTGAAGTGTATGGAGTGGTAAATCTCACTCCTAGGTCAGCCTAGGAGGAAGCGTTTCCTGGTCTCTTAGAGCATTTGGAAATGAGATGACCACAGTACAAACAAAAGTTTTGTTTAATTAGTCTCTCCCATTCTTCAAAAGACAGACAAAACCATCCTATTTGCATAGGTTCCTCAGGTGGTAAAGGCGGATTCTTGAACTGAGGAGCCAGATGTGGAGATTAGTTGCTCTTTCCTGTGTGCGTTCCCGAAAACGCAGGTCCACACGATTCCAGAGTGAAATTAAGGCATCGAGATCAGCAGGCAATTCACGGGAGACCAGTTCATATTTAATACGGTCCGCTAGTCTCTGCCAAAAGGTTGCCACAAGCGCCTCATTATTCCACTTTAATTTGGAAGCAAATGTGTGGAATAAAACTGCATACTGACCCACGGTCTGGCAACCTTGGCACAGGTTTAAGAGACTGGATGCTGCCAAGGAGACCTGCCCATGCTTGCGAAAGGCCTCAACGAAGGAGGAAGAGTTATTATTATTATCCGGTCATACAATTCAGAAATAAGAGGAAGAGCGTACCGGTTCTTAATGGTAATCATATTTAACTGGCGGTAGTCAATGCAGGGGTGGAGTGATCCGCCCTTCGTCTTAAGGAAAGAAATTCGGCCCCTGCATAATAATTTCAATATCCAGCACTTTTTAGTCAGCGCTCTCGTTGCCAGAGAGGGGAGGCCCAGGCTAAGGCTTGTCCGTAAAGTAATGAGATTATAAATGCCACTTTAGTACGTTCCGATGGAAATGAAGCTGAGTTGATCTCAAACTGTATTTAGCATTAATTCAGAAATCCGCGACACTTCTTTGGATCCCCATAAAAGTTTCCAGGCGGATGAATCCGTAAATTCTTAGCGGATGTATTAGAAGAAGTAGAAACGGGCTGCATCGCCTTGCGGTGGTAACAATTGCTAGGTAACAGTGTCTGGCAGAAGTGTAGTCAGGGAGCAGAAGGTCAAACCAGTAAATCTGTAATGTCAGAAGGAGAACCAGGAGGAGAGGTCAGAGGAAGCCAAGTCTGGAGTTGAAGAGTCAGTCAGAATGCTAGGAAGTACACCGGAAAGCTGGAGCATAAGGGACCTTGATACTCAGAGTCTCCTTTAAATAGATAGAGCTGCATTCCCATTGGTGGCTATGAATTAGCCAGCGGAACAGCTGCGGTCGACAGTCAGCATCCCGTTGCCCAGCAACGAGGACGTGCACCTACCGCGCATGCGCCCGACGGCCGAAACCAGAAAGCGGACGTGCCAGAACTGACAGAGGAGAAGGTGTTCGTCCCTGGCATCGAGTGAATATGTTGGGACGGCGCCTAACACAGTCCACCTGTGTTGTTACTAAAGTGAAGTGCACTTTAATTTTGATAAAAACAAAATGTAGTCTAAGGTACGTTTTGTCAGTGCTTGCAGTCAGCCAGTGAAGCAGCTGAAAATCTCTGGCCTCCCAGCACACCATCCTTTCCTCTTGCTCCAACCCCAAATCCCAAGTAAGCAAGATGATTGAACACCCTCTCACTTAAAGTCGCCCGGTGCTCGGTAGGGTTAGCATCACAAAACTTGCAAGTATTTTTAGAGGGTATGAGCTCTTTATCAGGCATTAACATTACAATACAAACACTCATAGATATATACACTAGAGATAAGTAATGTCATTGATATACAGCCTGGATTATTCAACCTGGATATAAGTCATGAAATACACTAAATACTAACATATATAAAATTATCAAAAACTGTTATGAATAAATCTACAATATAAGGGACTGATTCATCAAGGAACGCAAAGTGAACACAATTTGCGTTCTTTTTAATCGGACAGAAATTTCACTTGCATAAGCCTGTATTCAAGTATATACGGATCTGAAGATAGTTTTCAAGTTGAATATAGGTATAAGTATGCTTTGGCTATACAGGACTTGCCATATGCAGACAGTCACAACACTACAAGATACGCACAATGCATTTGCGCAATATCAAGTCCCATCAGAACACATGCAAAAATAAAGAAAACACACAGAAGAATAAAAATTAAATACATTAACACCTGTTAATAGTATAATAATTAATAAATAAACATTGCATTTTTTTTACATGAAATACATTTTTCAGGATGTTATTATTGCATACTGTGCATAAAATGCATTTTTATAGTTGCTCTAATTTGCAGACACATGTTCTGGCATCCATACGTGGCCGTCATCACTATCACTCGGCACTTACACTTCCTTAATGAATGAGGCCCTGTATGTTCATATTTGAACGTTATGCAATAATCTGAAAAAAGCACAAATAATATTGCAGACTGTCTATTCATTTGCTTTTGGGTATTATGACTTGTAAATATTAATTCACAATAATTCTTCAGATTCTTCCACTTTTCGGAAGTACTGAACGGAAAGAATGGAAAATATCCATGCAAACAACTTGACTTTCTGTTTTCCCATAATTTCCCAAACAAATGAGAGATATCAGATGTATACTTTCAAACGTTATGTCACTTATTAAAGGTGTTGGCCTCATTTGAACAACCTCATCCCCTTAATATAATCTGAATCGTTTCCTTGTAGCAAATACGGAACCTCTTAAGCAGGAATACTAATAGTGAGACAAACTCCATTTGACCATTAATAACTGGGGTAGAATACAAGGTATTTTCTATTTTAAGCCATTTTAAGTAATGTTGAATAGACCCGTGACTACAATACAAAATGGAGATAGTAGGATGTATATCAAGCCAGGTCACGCATGCACAGATGCACCAACACTGACCCAGCGAAGCAGTAAGACAATTCTTACAGCTGCCAGCTAGTATTGTCGGGCAGCTGAATATTAGCTGCTCCAGCGATATTTTAATAATAAATTGCATCAATGAGTCCCATAGTTAGGCCTGTATTCTGGGTATAACACTGATATATCGGAAAATAAAACTTAAGGTTATCAGGTGATATGCCACTGATCACCAGCTTCCCTTCCGACTGTGCTGATCTTGTGGAAATCAGTAACCTGTCCACTCGAATGTGTCATTTAAGGCTAGGCTGCATATGGCAGGAGCGGTGACATATGAGGAGGGAAATGGAGGCAAGTGCGAAGCTATCTAACTTTCAAACTAATGATGTGAGGCATCTGTTTAAACCAATACAGGGAAATTGTGGTGTCAAAAGCACCTATGTTTGAGATGAAGTTCATACATTCAACTTGTTAAAACTTAAGCTGCAACTCAGTTATGTTTTCTACACCTCTTCTTTTTTCATGATGTTCTCCAATTACCTACTTATCCTCATTAATATCTGATCAATGTCACAGGCAGTATTGTGCAATCACAGAAGTCTTCTTTTATTACTATTAGTATTATTATCGTTTATTTTTTGTTTATTTGTATGGCGCCACATTTCCGTAGCACCTGACATAGTAGTACAAATATGACATACATGAAAACAGTAGACATAGTAAGTACATAGATACAGAGCAGAATAATAAATGCATGGATACAATTAACAGAACAAGTCACATGACAAAAAGAAACAATTTAGCATCAGACATGACAGAGACAACCAAGGAAGACAGACTGGATGCACGCGAGACATAAGGTAGAGGACCCTGCCCGTAAGAGCTTACATTCTAGAGGGAGGGCATAGTGAGACACATTAGGAACTATAGAGACATTAAATTTAGCAGTCCAGGTGGAAAGCAGAGGAGGTGGAGGCTACATAGTCAAACTGGCAGGAGAGTGGGATGAGGTGGACGATATAGTAGGTTGAAGTAGGTGAGAATAATGGGCTGGGAGAATGGGGAAGAGTGGAACGAGGGAGCTGAGGTAGGAGGGGAGTGTGGAGAGAAAGATGGTGCGGTGTGGATAGACAAGGAAAGCAATTATTATTATTATTATTATTATCTTTTATTTATATGGCACCACTAAGGACCCGCAGTGCCTTACATACAGCGTAGAAACAAAGTGCAATTTAAACAGAGACGGCTTACATGGCAGTACAAAAACAAAGTGCAATTAAAACAGAGATGGCATACAGGGCAGTACAAAAACAAAGTGCAATTAATACCTGTCACGATCTGCCTACAGCTTATGCATTACATGCTGCTTTGCATGGCAGCTCCTGCCTTTTTGTCTTTATCATTGTATTTGTATTGGCAGTACCTCCATTCACCAGAGGTGCTGCTATTGTGCCTTATTGTGTGCATTAGGGGTTAACCTTCATGTTCCAATTATCCCATGCACCTGGGTGTGGTTTTCCATTTATATACCCTGTCACTCCCAGCACACATGGCTGGTTAGTGTTGTCCTATTCTGATGTCATATCCTGTGTTACCTGTGGATTCTTCCTCCTGCCTTGCTCATCTGGTTCATGCTGCCTGGAATCTGTTCATACCCCTGCTTCCCTGCATTAGCTGTGTACCTGCTTGTTTCTGGACATTTATATTATTTCCTGCATCAGCCTGCACCTGGTAATTACCACTACTCCTGACTACCTGTTATTTATACTTGTCTGCAAATAAACACAGAGGGCTAGATTTACTAAGCTGCGGGTTTGAAAAAGTGGGGATGTTGCCTATAGCAACCAATCAAATTCTAGCTGTCATTTTGTAGAAGGTACTAAATAAATGAAAGCTAGAATCTGATTGGTTGCTATAGGCAACATCCCCACTTTTTCAAAGCCGCAGCTTAGTAAATCTAGCCCAGAGTGTTTTCACCATATTCGTGACTCCTAGCTGTACTTCTGTTTGTAGCCGTGACAATACCAACTCAACTGAGAACAGATGCATAGGGCAAAGAGGTATAGGTGATTTGTAGAACACTTAGAAGCTAGGAAAGAGAAGAAGGAGAGGTGGGGAGTAAACTAAAGCAAGCTGAACCTGTGCCCAGCAGTGTGGGCAAACTAACAGGATCAGAGCAGTGATGAAGATGCAAAGACAAAGGGCAGGGACCACATGTGGAGGTCGAAAAGTGAGACTGGGGAGCAGAGGGCAGAAGTTACAGGAGGAGGAGGACATGAGGATAAGAGGGCCCTGCTCTCAGGAGCTTACAATCTAAAGGGAAAGGGCAGACTGACAGGAAACACAAAGTGGGAGGTCAGGATGAGAGAACTAGAAGTCTGAAAGGAGAGATGAATAAGAGCGGGTAGTAAGAGGATCAGTGGAAGAGGGGAAGAGGAAGACAGAGGAAGGGTAGGCTTTCCTGAACAGGTGGGTTTTAAGGGATCGCTTCAAGATTTCCAGGCTAAGGCATAGCCTGATAGAATGAGGGAGATTATTCCAGAGAAGGGGTCTGCACAGGAGAAATCTGGTAATCAGGTGGGAGATAAGGCGGCGGTCATTGGCTGACCATAGAGAGCAGGAAGGACTATGAATGGAGATGATGTTGGAGACATAAGGAGCAGTAGAGAGAGGGCTTTGTAGGTGAGGATGAGGTGCTTGAAGAGGATTCTGTAACAGAGGGGAGCCAGTCCAGTGCTTGAAAGAAAAGGGAGGCAGATGTAGACTGGTGGGAGAGGAAGATTTTTTGGATGAGAGTTTTGGTGGCGTCAATAGAGAAGAAGGGTCTACTACGAGCTATATTGCGGAGATGAAGGCAACAGGATTGGGTGAGGGATTGGATGTGGGGGGTGAAGGAGAGGGAGGAATCAAGGATGACTTCCAGACATCAAACTTGCTGAAAAGAAGAGATGTTGGTATTATCAATAGTGATGGAGCTGGTGGGAGGGGAGGATAGTCTTGAAGGAGGGAAGACTATGAATTCAGATATGGCCGTGTTAACCTTAAGGAAGGAGGAGATGGCAGAGAGGCAGCATGACACCTTAGTGAGGAGGGAAGGAGGATTGGTCAGGAGATGAGAGGTAGGTTTGGGTGTCATCAGCATAGATCTGGTATTGGAAGCCGAAAGAACTGATAAGTTCACCCAGTGAAGAGGTGTACAAAGAAAAGAGCAGAGGGCTGAGGAATGAGCCCGGAGGGATTCCTACGGGAAGTGGAGAAGATGGGGAGGAGGAGCTTGAGGTTGAAACAAAGAAAGAGCATTTAGAGAAATGAGAGGTGAACCATGACAAAACAGTGTCAAAAAGACCAATGGTGCAAAGAGTGTGCAGCAGGAGAGAGTGATCAACTGTGTCGAAGGATACAGATAGTTCCAAGAGGAAGAGAAGGGAGTAATGGCCTTTAAATTTGGCAGATAGAAGATCATTAGTGACTTTAGTTAGGGCATTTTCTGTGGAGTGGAGGGGTTGAAAACCAGATTGGAGAGGATCAAGGAGGGAGTTATTGGAGTGGTAGCTAATGAGATGGCTGTAGACAAGCCATTTGAGCAGTTTAGGAACTAAGGGGAGAAGAGAGATGGGGCGGTAATTGGACAGGGTGGTGGGGTCAGGATTAGTTTTTTTAAGAATGGGCAAGACAAGAGCATTTTTGACAGATGAAGGGCAGATACCAGAGGAGAGAGATAAGTTGAAGAGGTGGGCAAGGTGGGAGCTGGCAGTAAGAGAGAGGATTCTAGGAAATTGGGAGGGAATAGGATCTAGGGGATAGGTTGAAGGGGGGAGAGGACAAGAGTAAAGAACAGACTTCCTCACCCAAGGTGAGGCTGAATGAGTACATAGAATGATGATTGGAGTTCAATGGGGGGTGGGGTATGGGAGAGGGTGGTATGATTGAAGTGGAGGAGAAGATTTCGTTTTTGACTGCATCTATTTTGGAGGTGAAGATGGTGGCAAAGTCAGTGGCATTAAGGAGAGCAGAAGTGGATATAGGGCAGGGGAGAGTAAGGAATTGAAAGTGGCGAAGAGGTTAAGGCGGCGGTTCCCAAAGTGTGCGCCGCGACTCCCAGGGGTGCCACGGCGCTGTCACTGGGGTGCCGCGGGCCAGCCATAAAAAAAAAGAACACAGAAACTTACTAATCCGTCGGGCGCCGGGACCCAGCAGCCTCCTCTCTCCCGCAGCTGTCACTGAATATCGACGTCAGTAACAAGCTGCTGGGTCCTGGCGCCCGACGGATTGGTAAGTTTCTGTGTTCTTTTTTTTTTATGGCTGGCGCGGGGCAGAGTGAGAGGGATCGCGACAGCGGGGCAGAGGATGGTGACAGCAAGGCAAAGGAGGGGGACAGAGAGCAGAGGAAGGGGACAGAGAGCAGAGGAGGGGGACAGAGAGCAGAGGAGGGGGACAGAGAGCAGAGGAGGGGGACAGATAGCAGAGGATGGGGACAGAGAGCAGTGGAGGGGCACAGCGGGGCAGAGGAGGGGGACCGAGAGCAGAGGAGGGGGACCGAGAGCAGAGGAGGGGGACAGAGGGCAGAGGAGGGGGACAGAGGGCAGAGGAGGGGGACAGAGGGCAGAGGAGGGGGACACAGGGCAGAGGATGGGGACACAGGGCAGAGGAGGGGGACAGCGGGGCAGAGGATGGGGACCGAGAGCAGAGGATGGGGACCGAGAGCAGAAGTGGGGGACAGAGAGCAGAGGAGGGGGACAGAGAGCAGAGGAGGGAGTGCAGAGGAGGGGGACAGAGAGCAGAGGAGGGGGACAGAGAGCAGAGGAGGGGGACAGAGAGCAGAGGAGGGGGACAGAGAGCAGAGGATGGGGACACAGAGCAGAGGATGGGGACAGAGGGCAGAGGATGGGGACAGAGGGCAGAGGATGGTGACAGCGGGACAGAGAGCAGAGGAGGGGGACAGAGAGCAGAGGAGGGGGACAGAGAGCAGAGGAGGGTGACAGCGGGGCAGAGGAGGGGGACAGAGGGCAGATGAGGGGGACAGCGAGCAGAGGATGGTGACAGCGGGGCAGAGGAGGGGGACAGCGGGGCAGAGGAGGGGGACAGAGAGCAGAGGCAGGGGACAGAGGGCAGAGGCAGGGGACAGAGGGCAGAGGCAGGGGACAGAGAGCAGAGGATGGGGACAGAGAGCAGAGGAGGGGGACAGAGGGCAGAGGAGGGGGACAGCGGGGCAGAGGAAAGGGACAGAGAGCAGAGGATGGTGACAGCGTGGCAGAGGATGGGGACAGAGAGCAGAGGATGGGGACAGAGAGCAGAGGATGGGGACAGAGAGCAGAGGAGGGGGACAGAGGGCAGAGGAGGGGGACAGCGGGGCAGAGGAGGGGGACAGAGAGCAGAGGATGGTGACAGCGGGGCAGAGGATGGGGACAGCGGGGCAGAGGAGGGGGACAGAGAGCAGAGGATGGTGACAGCGGGGCAGAGGATGGGGACAGCGGGGCAGAGGATGGGGACAGAGAGCAGAGGAGGGGGACAGGGAGCAGAGGAGGGGGACAGAGAGCAGAGGAGAGGGACAGAGAACAGAGGATGGGGACAGAGAGCAGAGGAGAGGCACAGCGGGCCAGTGGAGGGGGACAGAGAGCAGAGGATGGGGACAGAGAGCAGAGGAGGGGGACAGAGAGCAGAGGATGGGGACAGAGAGCAGAGGATGGGGACAGCGGGGCAGAGGAGGGGGACAGAGAGCAGAGAATGGGGACAGCGGGGCAGAGGAGGGGGACAGAGAGCAGAGAATGGGGACAGAGTGCATAGGTGGGGGACAGAGAGCAGAGGATGGTGACAGCGGGGCAGAGGAGGGGGACAGAGAGCAGAGGAGGGGGACAGAGGGCAGAGGAGGGGGACAGCGGGGCAGAGGAGGGGGACAGAGAGCAGAGGATGGTGACAGCTGGGCAGAAGAGGGGGACAGAGAGCAGAGGAGGGGGAAAGAGAGCAGAGGAGGGGGACAGCGGGGCAGAGGAGGGGGACAGCGGGGCAGAGGAGGGGGACAGCGGGGCAGATGAGGGGGACAGCGGGGCAGAGGATGGTGACAGCGGGGCAGAGGAGGGGGACAGAGGGCAGAGGAGGGGGACAGAGGGCAGAGGAGGGGGACAGCAGGGCAGAGGAGGGGGACAGAGCAGAGGATGGTGACAGCAGGGCAGAGGAGGGGGACAGAGAGCAGAGGAGGGGGACAGAGAGCAGAGGAGGGGACAGAGAGCAGAGGAGGGGGGCAGAGGAGGGGGACAGCGGGGCAGAGGAGGGGGACAGCGGGGCAGAGGATGGGGACAGCGGGGCAGAGGATGGGGACAGCGGGGCAGAGGATGGGGACAGCGGGGCAGAGGAGGGGGACAGCGGGGCAGAGGAGGGGGACAGAGAGCAGAGGAGGGTGACAGTGGGGCAGAGGATGGGGATAGAGAGCAGAGGATGGGGATAGAGAGCAGAGGAGGGGGACAGAGAGCAGAGGATGGGGACAGAGGGCAGAGGTGGGGGACAGAGAGCAGAGGATGGTGACAGCGGGACAGAGAGCAGAGGAGGGGGACAGAGAGCAGAGGAGGGGGGCAGAGGATGGTGACAGCGGGGCAGAGGATGGTGACAGCGGGGCAGAGGAGGTGGACAGCGGGGCAGAGGAGGGGGACAGAGAGCAGAGGATGGGGACAGAGGGCAGAGGAGGGGGACAGAGGGCAGAGGAAAGGGACAGAGAGCAGAGGATGGTGACAGCGGGGCAGAGGAGGGGGACAGAGAACAGAGGATGGGGACAGAGAGCAGAGGAGGGGGACAGAGAGCAGAGGATGGTGACAGCGGGGCAGAGGATGGGGACAGCGGGGCAGAGGATGGGGACAGCGGGGCAGAGGATGGTGACAGCTGGGCAGAGGAGGGGGAAAGAGAGCAGAGGAGGGGGACAGCGGGGCAGAGGAGGGGGACAGAGAGCAGAGGATGGTGACAGTGGGGCAGAGGAGGGGGACAGAGGGCAGAGGAGGGGGACAGCGGGGCAGAGGATGGTGACAGCGGGGCAGAGGATGGTGACAGCGGGGCAGAGGATGGTGACAGAGGGCAGAGGAGGGGGACAGAGGGCAGAGGAGGGGGACAGAGGGCAGAGGAGGGGGACAGCGGGGCAGAGGAGGGGGACAGCGGGGCAGAGGAGGGGGACAGAGAGCAGAGGATGGTGACAGCGGGGCAGAGGAGGGGGACAGAGAGCAGAGGAGGGGGACAGAGGGCAGAGGAGGGGGACTGCGGGGCAGAGGAGGGGGACAGAGAGCAGAGGAGGGTGACAGTGGGGCAGAGGATGGGGACAGAGAGCAGAGGATGGGGATAGAGAGCAGAGGAGGGGGACAGAGAGCAATGGATGGGGACAGAGGGCAGAGGTTGGGGACAGAGAGCAGAGGATGGTGACAGCGGGACAGAGAGCAGAGGAGGGGGACAGAGAGCAGAGGAGGGGGACAGAGAGCAGAGGAGCGGGGCAGAGGATGGTGACAGCGGGGCAGAGGATGGTGACAGCGGGGCAGAGGAGGTGGACAGCGGGGCAGAGGATGGGGACAGAGGGCAGAGGAGGGGGACAGAGGGCAGAGGAGGGGGACAGCGGGGCAGAGGAGGGGGACAGAGGGCAGAGGAGGGGGACAGAGGGCAGAGGATGGGGACAGCAGGGCAGAGGATGGGGACAGCAGGGCAGAGGATAGGGACAGCGGGGCAGAGGATGGGGACAGCGGGGCAGAGGATGGGGACAGCGGGGCAGAGGATGGGGACAGAGAGCAGAGAAGGGGCACAGAGAGCAGAGGATGGGGACAGAGAGCAGAGGATGGGGACAGAGAGCAGAGGATGGGGACAGAGAGCAGAGGAGGGGGACAGCGGGGCAGAGGATGGGGACAGAGAGCAGAGGATGGGGACAGCGGGGCAGAGGAGGGGGACAGAGAGCAGAGAATGGGGACAGAGGGCAGAGGTGGGGGACAGAGAGCAGAGGATGGTGACAGCGGGGCAGAGGAGGGGGACAGAGAGCAGAGGATGGTGACAGCGGGGCAGAGGAGGTGGACAGCGGGGCAGAGGAGGGGGACAGAGGGCAGAGGAGGGGGACAGAGGGCAGAGGATGGTGACAGCGGGGCAGAGTAGGGGGACAGCGGGGCAGAAGTGGGGTACAGAGAGCAGAGGATGGTGACAGCGGGGCAGAGGAGAGGGACAGAGGGCAGAGGAGGGGGACAGCGGGGCAGAGGAGGGGGACAGAGCAGAGGATGGTGTCAGCGGGGCAGAGGAGGGGGACAGAGAGCAGAGGATGGGGACAGAGAGCAGAGGATGGGGACAGAGAGCAGAGGATGGGGACAGAGAGCAGAGGAGGGGAACAGAGAGCAGAGGAGGGGAACAGAGAGCAGAGGAGGGGGACAGAGGGGCAGAGGAGGGGGACAGAGGGGCAGAGGAGGGGGACAGAGAGCAGAGGATGGTGACAGAGAGCAGAGGAGGGGGACAGAGAGCAGAGGAGGGGGACAGTGGGGCAGAGGAGGGGGACAGAGGGGCAGAGGAGGGGGACAGAGGGGCAGAGGAGGGGGACAGAGGGGCAGAGGAGGGGGACAGCGGGGCAGAGGAGGGGGACAGCGGGGCAGAGGAGGGGGACAGAGAGCAGAGGAGGGTGACAGCGGAGCAGAGGAGGGGGACAGAGGGCAGAGGAGGGGGACAGAGGGCAGAGGAGGGGGACAGAGAGCAGAGGAGGGTGACAGCGGGGCAGAGGAGGGGGACAGAGAGCAGAGGAGGGGGACAGCGGGGCAGAGGAGGGGGGCAGAGGATGGTGACAGCGGGGCAGAGGAGGGGGACAGAGAGAAGAGGATGGGGACAGCGGGGCAGAGGAGGGGGACAGAGAGCAGAGGATGGGGGCAGAGAGCAGAGGATGGGGGCAGAGAGCAGAGGAGGGGGGTAGAGAGCAGAGGAGGGGCATAGCGGGCCAGTGGAGGGGGACAGAGAGCAGAGGATGGGGACAGAGAGCAGAGGAGGGGGACAGCGGGGCAGAGGAGGGGGGCAGAGAGCAGAGGATGGGGACAGAGAGCAGAGGAGGGGCACAGCGGGGCAGTGGAGGGGGACACAGCGTAAGAGGGGCAGTGGAGGGGGGGACAGCATGAGAGGAGCAATGGAGGGGGACACAGCGTGAGAGGGGCAGTGGAGGGGGACACAGCGTGAGAGGGGCAGTGGAGGGGGGCACAGCGTGAGAGGGACAGTGGAGGGGGACACAGCGTGAGAGAGGGCAGTGGAGGGGGACACAGCGTGAGAGAGGGCAGTGGAGGGGGACACAGCATGAGAGGGCAGAGGAGGGGACAGCGTGAGAGGGCAGAGGAGGAGGACAGCGTGTGAGAGGGCAGAGGAGGGGACAGCGTGTGAGGGCAGAGGAGGGGACAGAGTGTGAGAGGGCAGAGGAGGGGGACATTGTGAGAGAGGGCAGAGGAGGGGGGACAGTGTGACAGAGCAGAGGAGGGGGGACAGCATGACAGAGGGCAGAGTGGGCAGTGTGAGAGAGGGCAGTGTGTCTGGATGCAAAGGGGGCAGTGTGTCTGGATGCAGAAGGGGCAGAGTGCCTAAGGGCAGAGTGTCTGGATGCAGAGCGGGCATTTTTGCATACAACTAAATAAGTATTTCTGTCCTGACCTAAATACTTATGACCCAACTACTTCTAAAACAGGACTGCTCAATAATTATTTTGGAGGGGTGCCTTGAAAAAATTTGGAGACTCTAAGGGTGCCGCAAACTGCAAAAGTTTGGGAACCACTGGGTTAAGGGGATTGGATGACTGAGATACTATGAGAGATTTAAAGAAGGATTGTTTGGCTGGGGAGAGGAAAGAACTGTAAGAGGAGAGGATGAACTTAAAATATGCCATGTAACGCGATTTCCTCCAGTGGCATTCAGCAGTACATGAACGTATTTTTAGGAAAAGTGTAAGTTTAGAATGCCAAAGTTGTGGGTTGGAACGGCAGAGTGAAACAGAGGTGGCAGGGCAGGCAAAGTCAAGTGCAGAAGAGAGGGTGTGGCTGTAGAGGGTGGTCGCCAGGTTGGGACGACATATCGGTGTGGTTTAGGGGAGAGGATGGTTTCAAAGAAGGAGGAAAAGACAGCAGTGTCAAGGGTGTCAATGTTACGCCTAGTGAGAGTATGTTTGAGTGAGAGTAGAGGCAAGGGTGATGAGGAGAGGGTCAAGAAGAGGAGATGATGGTCAGAAAGAGGAAATGAAGATATGGAGAAGGCAGAGAGAGAGCAAAGACAAGACAAGAGACGACAAGGTCAAGGAAGTGGCCAAGACAATGGGGGAGGAGGTCTATTACGATAGACCAAAAGATGAGGAAAGAACAATAAACTTGATGGAACCTGGGTTAGCATAGTGTGCAGTTAGCAAAGCACGGATAGAACAATATGGAAATGCAGATGAACACATTGGACATACTGAGCATTTAAATGAAAGGCAAGGTTTGCAAATAGTTCATTAAATCAGATGATATTTTATCACCAATGTTAGCAGATCAGTAAGGAGTGCTCAAAGCAGGTGCTTGAGGTAGAAGGTAACAGTATTCACTTTAGTGTTGGATTTTGTCCTCCTGTAGTAGTGATGTCAGGTAGAGTGTTCTTCTCCTTTTTATCTCCAGTCTAACTCCGGTATAACTCTGAATTATGCTATATTAATCCTAATACACTGTTAATTAGAACCACACCATAGAAACAGTGCTGATATTCTAGGCCTACCAATCCTGTGATAAATCTGTACTCTCATCTGAGGCTTTAGTAAGAAAGCAAGAATTACATTCCAAGTTCATGCACGCTAACAGGAAGAGTACTTTGTCATTTAACTAGTTGGTGACTGCTGCCATTAGCAAATCTGGCTCTCATAACCCACAGAGTCAATAAGGAAAAGGATGCTGTTTGCCAATATGGGAAAATGAGTGCAGAGTGTAAAACAACACATTGGTCGTATACACACCTTTTTGTCTTAACTTGGCAAAAGGTGCATAAATTTTCTGCAATCGGGGGTCTCTTTAGTTGCAATAACCTGGTCTGGATATATAAATTTGCCACAATATTTTGCAGTACTGTACAAAACATGGATACAAAAACATACATTCCTAGCAATGCACAACCTAATTTGAGGAAAAATGTGAGGGCCCTGCTTGATATTACTGGCTGCACAAATCCAAGGTGCAAGGTAGTCAAAATGTCTAAAAATTTACTGTCAGTGCATTTATATTTATGTCAATGGTCACCCATCTTCCTCAGCTCTTTAAATAGCCCTGATGTCTCTAAAATTCACTGGCTGGCTCCAGAATTCTAAATTATTTTATCCGCACTTATGCTAAGTCTTACGATTTAAAAGGAACGTAGGAAGGAATACAATAAAATAAGTGCATGTCTTGAGGAATGGATCAGCCATATATAAACAAATAAGGGTATGAATTGTGATTTGCACAGGAACAGTGAATGACTTACTATCCAGTAAATTTCTGAACAAACACAGAAATAAAGTACTTATGGTAGTAGATATTAAAAGAGTAAGTCGATAGATAGAAGTGAAGAGAAGTTAATATTTGGAGAGAGTGAAATCATTTTGTGGCCATGCACAAGCTGCCAGGCAGGTGCTTAGTAACACCATATTTACCTGCACACTAAAAGGCAAATTATAAAATTCTTTGGTCTCACATGTATGCATTAATCTTTTCAGGTTAAGTTTCTTTTATGCGAGGGCTCTAATATTCAGTGTACCAAATCTGCCTAAACATTTGCTAGATTAAACTCCGCCAGCCAGACCTATGCACTGTTTCTGATCTTGTATGTAGCTGCTCATTTTGTACTTTCACTGCTGATCTGATTCCTGACCCCAGTTTGTTAGACTTTGTTAGCCTTCTCCTCTGTTTTTTTTACTCAAGTGTACATGTGTAATAAGGAGCAATAACTCAGTGCAGAAGTCCTGGATGTAATAGCATAAAGGTGGGCACATCAAATTTTAATTAAAAAGGGTGTGCTTTAAATGGAAAGCACAAGTAGGCTGGGTTATTGGTGTTCACAAAAGATTTGAGGGTCTACATTACAATGGGTCATTAGTATTAGCTTTTGAGTCAGTTCCTACTCAAATATTGGTCAATCAACTCAAAGTCTTGACCCAGATGGTACAAAAACTGTCTATTTGGACTGCTGCTGAGGAAGATGCTTGTAGAGGGGGTGTTGAACCCAGGGTAAACCTATCTGACAATTTTTCCAGGGGGGTGTAGGTTGTTTAAAACCTTCTGAGACAGCTGTAAAGTGTATTTCAAACTAAAACTAACAGATGAACAAAGAGTGGGAGTTCACTCTGAAAGGTGACCCTCAAATTTGGACTTTGAGATTTGATCCTTAGAGTCTGATCCACTCATAAGTAGGATTTTTTTTAAATCCTTAGGCTTCTGAATCATGATCCAGGTAGAGTCTTATCTGTAGAAGTTTATCTTCATTCACTCAAACAAGGCTGCAAAACTGCTAAAGAACATGATTTGGAGTTCTGTCATGGGGCTACGGACTCCTAATGGACTGATCTTGTTCTCCACAGTCAGTATCATTTAGCTTTATTTAAACCCATTAAATGGTTCATAGTCTTAGGATGGGTACACACTTCAGAAAATTTCTCCCTATGACATATCAGTAACGTTTTTACCTTTTAACGGCTGGAAAAAAGAAGTCCCGATCATCATGCCGATTCATACACTATACATGTTTTAAAAGATTTACCCTCAGATCTGTGCTCTTCATCTGTCATAACCATCTGTTGAAAAGATCATGACTCTGTAAACTCTATGGAGCTTCAGATTGTGAGTGCATACACACTGCAGAATTGTAAGGACATCATTCCATCTTTGAACAAGATTTTTAGTCTGGTTTAATAAAATGAAATGATACGATGTTCTTTGGTATGATAAATGCTCATTGTTGTAGTGTACACACTAATGCAATATCGGGCCGAACAGTCGTTTATCAGTGATAGGCCCGATAATCGGCTGAAACCCCTGTAGTGTGTACCCAGCCTGTAGTGTAACTCTGCTTGTCCTAAAAACTGCATTATACCCCATTGATACTGCACCAAAATCCCGGGTTTTTGCCGGGGCAAGCTCAAACGACCCGGGTCTTGGTGCAGTATGAATGGTACAAGTGAAAAATCCCGGGTCTAAAAACCCGGGTCTTAAACCCGAGATTTATCGAGGGGTAATTCCCGGGTCGGACCCGTGTTGCCTGCACTATGAACGGTGCAAGCCAGGTTGCCATGGGGGGGGAGGGAGAGAGAGAGAGAGAGAGAGAGAGAGAGACTGAAAGTGTTATTACTGAATATATTTAAACTGCCACCATATCAGGCTTACCAGATTAATACCAGGGTTTCTCTAATGTTTTCAGTAGGAAATCTTCAAATACTTTATGAACTTGCAGATTGTAAGATTGCCAGAATTGCTGAAGATAATTTAAGATTTATTAAACCATCTACATATTTTACTAAATTAGATCTTAGAGTTGCCTACAATCATATGGGATGGGGGAGGAGGACGTCGTTCACTACCAGAGATGGGCACTACGATTATTTGGTAATGCCACCTGAGATATGCAATGGCTTGGCCATTGTGCAGGAATTCATTAAATGATTTCTACTATAATTACATACATTACTTCTACCCTGACCAAAAATGGGGCTAATTCCTTATTTTGTTCTTCAGGAGCTCTCTTAGCTTTGGAAAAGTTTAAATCGGCCTTCGTCACAGTACCAGTTCTTGAGCAACCCAATGTACAATACTCTTTATTGTTAAAGGTGACAATTCCAAAGTTTAAGCTGAGATCGCTCTTTCTCAGCACTCCGCTAATCCCATAAAAGTGCATCCTTGTTTTTAGTATTTTTCCTGACAGTTCTCCTTCTTGTAAGCCAACTATGACATAGGGAATTGTTTGTCTGTCAAATGCGCTTTTCCGCACAATCACAGTTGATGCTGGCCGAAACAGTCTTATATGAATATAGAGAAATATACTTAATCTTTTCCAGGTGGTCTTTATTCTTCCATTGGTTCAGCTTTATTATTACATTCAGATCAGGATCCAACAAGCTCTTTTATCAGAGGTCCATGATACTAAATTAAATCAATGTATCACGCTGAGAGTTTTCCGGTGGGTTTGAAAAGTGGAGATGTTGCCTATAGCAACCAGTCAGATTCTAGATATCATCTTGTACAATGTACTGAATAAATGATAGCTAGAATCTGATTGGTTTTTCAAACCCGCCGGAAAACTCTCAGCTTGATACATTTACCCCCAGGTCTGCTTGGAGGCGTTCTTATAAAAAAAGACACTAAAATGTATGTTGACTTTTGTAAAGTCAGTGTCTGAAACACAAACTGAAGAACCTCCTGTGACAGGATGGATCTCCTATGCTACCCTGTCTTTTGTTGCTGGAAACTGGCTGGACTTACTTTGCCACCGTTCCTTTTCTTTATTCCAAATGCACCCTCTAACCGCAGTAGGAGGGGCTTAAGCTACTGCCATCACTGGACTCCTTCACTGCATCCAGAACTGCATTCCTGCTGGGTAACTGTCACTGCTAGTGTACACCCTTGCAGGTGTACCTGGGCTGGTACTCCTGACCTCTTCTTATAGATCAGGGTTGCAGTTGATGGATCCCCCTTTTCTTATCACACTGGCTAGAGCTGCTGGGTAGCAGGCAGAACGGTGGTACTGAAAATCTGAGTCCAAAACTCAGTACAGCCGGAAATGGATTAGATATGGGTCTAATCTGTAGGTCACAAGAATTTCAGCATGGAAGAAGTTGCCAGGTGGAAGCATCCAACATGGTGTCCAGTAACATCATTTGTACATGTCTCACATGTATGCATTGCTCTTTGTAGCTTAAGATGCTCTTACCTGGGTGCTCTAATATTTTGTTATAATTCAATGGACTGCCTGAACTTTTGACATTTGACGTTGATTAACTCCTCCAGCCCTGACCTTTATTCTGTTGGTGACTTTGCCAATGTCTGAAGATTAGGTTCCTGACCCCAGTTCATTTGACTTTGTTTGTCTTCTCCTCTGTTATCTGACCTGTGTGTACCTAAGTACTAAGCACCAATCACTCAATGCAGAATCCTGGGGGAAACAGAACACCAGTAAACACCTCTGTAAAGGAAAAGGGGCTGCTATAGGTGAAAAGAAAGAATGGAAGAATTTCTAGCGATGTATGGAAAATGTCTTGCTTTAGAAATATTTTATACATTTTATGTTAAAGGGATAACAGTTTGTATTTTTGTTGCTTGGAATTGTACATTGTAAGGTCTCTGAAGAATATTTAATCAGGATATTGTCATTATTATAACCTCACTAACCACAATTATTTACAGTTTGGAGAAGTTTGGGACTACATGTCAACAATGTCAACTGATTCAAAGAATTGCTGGGCAATGACCAGATTGTAAAACAAATGCAGATACATACAGTAAATGACATGTTCACATGTTACATGTAAATGTTTACCTGTAGATCTTCTCATTGTTCAGTTTCTTTCCATACCAGTAATGGGGCAATAAGGAATTACTCTGTCAATCATTCTTAGAAATTGCCATAGTGAACTCTGGGCTCGATTCATGTTTGGTCTTATGTTCATTTGCGTAGCGTATCTTGCGTGAAATAGCTCTGCGCATGCTCAGCAACGGATCCGTTGCCAATGAACATAATTACATACAATTCATGTCTGAACGCAAATGATACTTACGTCAATCTATGACTTGAGGTGTGGAACGGAGGAGTGAAGGGAGGACTACCGTAGGCCATGTACAGTTAGGGCGTGCCGATGCAGATGATGCGGCTGGTTCAAGTCCTGGGTTTATCAGCCATATCATTTGTACCAGCTACAGGGCAGTTGTAAGTCCCTACTAATAGTGATGACTGTCTTGGCATAGTCTTTATTTTAAAAACTATATGTATGCGTGCCACTAGATAGCACAGAACTTGTGAATGCAAGATAGTCTATAAAATGACATTATACAGAAGAGGTTCCCATGGTGCACTTAAGAAAAATAGTATTCCAAGTCATGTATGGTGTGCGGGCGGTCAGTTTGTGTGTGTGCTATGAATTAACACTGATAGATAACAGAGAGAACAATTTTGTAAATCAACACACACTTTATAGAAGTATTATTAAGATATCAACAGGAATTAACATAATCAGAGGCAAAAATATCTTAATGTTAAAGATGCATTCAAACTGGTGACTTACTAGATAATCTATAACCTGTCCCATAAACAGATAATAAACATCCATATGTTTGTAAATAATGTCTTTAGAACAAAAGTCAGGAAATAAGGATAAATATCCCTAAAGAACAAATTGGTAGCAAGGAATTGATGCAATATGCTTGAAAGCTGGATAGATGTTGGCCTTATTGCTGGTGCCTCACCAAAAAAATAGCTGTAATTCCAAAAGATCATAGTGCACCTTGCTATTTCTCTGAGCAACACAACCATGATCACACTACCCTCAAATTTGTAGACATTAAGAAAGTTCCCAAATCTTGAGGAGGGGGGATTATTTTGGAAACTCTCTCCCCACTCATCCCTCTTGGCAGCATGCTTCACATTTAGGGCATAGTGCAGCGCAGATAATAGATTAGAACTGAAGCTCAATTCGGGCTTCCACATGCACTGCACATGTATGTTCCAGCAATGTGTGTGTGTATTAGCATAATTCAACAGAGTGAAATATTCAGAATTCTTAACTATGGCAATGAAAGTTTTAAAAGTCCAAATTAATTATGTTTAGTAAGGGGAGAGGAATAAGAGACACATCTATTTTTCTAACAGGGTTCTCTTGCTGCATCGCCATTCAGAGAAGAAAAAAACCTTTCACCTTTTTTTGACTGACACCAAACAAAATCTCCTCACAGGATGAGGAAAACCCCTTCCCGTATAGTATTCAATATGATCCCTCAACATTTGAATCTGATGTCTTAGGGCCTGAGTCATTAAGGATAGCAAAGCATAAAAAAGGAGTAACTTTGCACCTGGGCAAAACCATGTTCCATTGGAGGGGGGAGGTAAATTTAAAATGTGGGAACATTTTATAGTTGGGTAGGGTTTGTCCTAGATCAACTGTAAATTTCAGTGTAAAAATAAAGCTATTTATTTATTTATTTGTGTGCTACATGAAAAACAACTTCTGTAACTTATGTGTAAACTAATAAACTAATTTGCACCCCCTGCATTGTAACATGGTTTGTCCAGGAGCAAACTTACTAATTTTTTTGCTTTGTTCTCCTTAATGACTAAGGCCCTTTTTTAGCCAGTTTTTATTTTGGTATCTTCTTTGGTGTGGCTCCTTTAATGTCATCCTCTTCACAAGTATGATGGGGTTATGAGGTACAGTCTTGCCCTGCCGTTCTGTATTCCCTCATCATCTGACCGAGGTACCATCTGCTACAGCCAATAACTCTCCACATATCAGCACCTTGTAGAGAAGTAAAATAAATCAGTACTTTGAGTTCTTTCCTTTCTCCTACCCATCTGTCATCTTCTCCATCAGGACTGCTTACAGAGACCTTCTGATATTCTGCAGTTGTCTATTTTTTGATTTTCTTAACATGAGAAGGAAAACAAGAAACTCTTCTGTGAAGACTTGCTTTCCTAGAGTAATTGTTCCCTGCCACTCTCTGCTAGTTTATCATTTTATTCCAGGTGTAACTATGATTCTGGATTTTTAAGAATACTATTTTAACCACTAGGTGTCATTCGATAACTCTTGGCTGCTTTAATATTTTTACATCAGTACGAAACAAAATCTTCAACAAGGTCCCTCTATTTTCTGATTGAATATATTTTTTATTCCAATATCCCTCTTTCTTCTCTCCAATCACCCATTTGGGAGGAGAAATCTAGAAATTTTGTTCTTTGTAATCTGTGATGACAGAAAGAATCATTAGCAACACTCCACAGAGACTACACTGACCAAGGTTGTCAATGATTTGATCACAGCTAAAACTAAAGGCCATTACTCTCTCCTGATTCTCCTGGATCTCTCTGCTGCATTTGACCACTGTTGACCACCCTCTCCTCATACAAACGCTACAATCCCTAGGTCTTGAAGACACTGTCCTATCCTGGTTCTCATTCTACCTATCTAATCGCTCTTTCAGTGGTAATTTCTCTGGATTCACTTCTGCTCCGC
This sequence comes from Mixophyes fleayi, assembly GCF_038048845.1. NCBI lineage: Eukaryota > Metazoa > Chordata > Amphibia > Anura > Limnodynastidae > Mixophyes > Mixophyes fleayi. The sequence continues at coordinate 130,341,699 of NC_134405.1, forward strand.
TTATCTTATCAATTGGAATACCAGAAGGCTCAGTCCTGGGTCCTCTGCTATTCTCTATTGTGGCAAATATGCCTCTTTGCCACAGTTTCCCTATAAGGGATCTAATAAAAGCACAGCCAGTCTGCAGCAGCAGCACGCTGCAAACAGGGTTAAAGTTTCCCTGGGATCCTCTTTTAGCACACACACAGGTGTACAACATGGGTGTGATTGGTTTGCTGTGATTTGTTATAGTGCTTGGGGTGGAGGATAAAGACACTGTCTGTATGTGTGGGTGGGACCACCGATGCTAGTAAGTGGCCGGCTTGCAGGCAGGGAAGTTACAGTACTGTTACTGGATATGATTGCTGAACCAGTGTTGGAAATGTTTACCAATCCTGACAACTGCTAATAAACAGTTAAATGGATCAGCATACCTTTGTCGGATTCTTGTGAATGCTGTACTTTCTCACACTATCTATACCACTTCTCTTGGAAAGCTAATAAGCTCCTTTGGATTTCAGTATCATCTCTATGCAGATGATACCCAAATTTATCCTCTCCTGATCTATCACCATCTGTGTTGTTCTGCGTTACTGACTGTCTTTCTGTCATTTCATCTTGGATGTCAACATAAGTTACCTACCTGACATTTGTATTTCTGTTGACATGACCATAAATCCCACCCTGCAAGCTCGCTGCCTAGATGTGATCCTTGACTTAGGACTATCCTTTGTTCACCACATTGGCTCTATATTTAAATCATGGTGCATACATCTAAAAAACAGTTCCAGAATATGCACATATCCCATACAAGACACCGCAAAAACTTTATTTCATGCAATCATCATCCCCCACATTGACTATTGCAATTCCCTGCTTATTGGTCTTCCCAGAGTCAGACTCTCAATCTATTTTGCATGGAGCAGCTAGATTGATTTTCCTTGAAAATCGTTCTTCCTCTGCTGAGCCACTCTGTCAGTCTCTACATTGGTTGCCTGTTTTTTACCAAATCCAATATAAAATACTTCTTCTAATATACAAAGCCATTAACAAATCTGCACCTATATACATTTCCTCACTTGTCTTACAATGTCTACCAACTCAACACCTCCATTCTGGACGAGATCTGTGTTTCTCTTCCCGGTTACAGGACTTTTTCTGGCTGCACCCACTTTGTGGAATCCCCTCCTCGCACAATAAGACTTTTCTCTAGTCTTCAAACCCTCATGTGTTATCAGAAAACCCACTTCTTCAGGCAAGCTTATAGTATTCCTCAACCACCGTCTTAACCTCCCTAGGTAACCCTTTTTTGTCCCAGTTCACACAAGACCCTCTGAGCCCTGACCAACATTGCTATGTGACTGGATCATATGGCCTACTAGGCACTCTTTAATAACTTTGCATTTTGGCTGGACCAATATGCAGTGTGTGTGGAACTTGACCTCATGTATCAGACTCCCATTATCCTATAGCTTGTAATCTTGTGAACAGGGCCCTTTGTCTGTCTATCTGTATAACCCAGTATTGTTTTATTACTGTGTTTGTTCCTATTTGTGAAGCGCTACGGAATTTGCTGGCGCTATATAAATAAAAGTTGACAATGGTGAGTATACATAATACATTTTTGGGAAAACAGGTCATCTCACCTAATCATATCTTTCCAGAACACACTCTGTTTGAAGATGTACCCATTTATTTAGTTGTGATAGCATAGTCCTTCTGTTTTTACACATTATTCCTTTATAACCCCATATTTATATAATCTCATATCTATCTAGCTACCTATCTAGATATCTATTCCGTCTCTCTCTCTCTCTCTCTCTCTCTCATATCTAGCTATCTATATATCTATTTCATATCTATCTATCTATCTATCTATCTATCTATCTATCTATTTCATATCTATTTCATATATCGCTTTCCTTCTATTTCATATCTCTGTCTCTCTCTATATATATTTTATATCTATCTATTTCATATATATTTCCCTACCTTTCTAGATATTTAATCTCTCTCTCTCTATTTCATATCTATCTATATATTTCATCTCCTCTCTCTATTTCATATCTATCTATTTTATTTCTATTTCCCTACATATCTAAATATATATTTCATCTCTCTCTCTCTCTCTCTCTATTTCATATCTATCTATCTATCTATCTATCTATCTATTTCATATCTATCTATTTCATATCTATCTACCTACCTACCTAGATATCTATTTCATATTTCTCTCTCCCTTTCTCTCTGTTTCATCTCTCTTTCTTTCTCTCTCTCCCTCTCTCTATTTCATATCTATCTATCTATCTATCTATCTATCTATCTATCTGTCTATCTATCTATCTATCTATTTCATATCTATCTATTTCATATCTATCTACCTACCTACCTAGATATCTATTTCATATTTCTCTCTCCCTTTCTCTCTGTTTCATCTCTCTTTCTTTCTCTCTCTCCCTCTCTCTATTTCATATCTATCTATCTATCTATCTATCTATCTATCTATCTATCTATCTATCTATTTCATATCTATCTACCTACCTATCTACATATATATTTCATATGTCTCTCTATTGCATCTCTCTCTCTCTCTTTTTCTATTCCATATGTATTTTTCATATCTATTTACCTACCTAGATATCTATTTCATATTTCTCTCTCTCCTTTTCTCTCTGTTTCATCTCTCTCTTTCTTTCTCTCTCTCCCTCTCTCTATTTCATATCTATCTATCTATCTATCTATCTATCTATTTCTTATCTATCTACCTACCTACCTAGATATCTATTTCATATTTCTCTCTCCCTTTCTCTGTTTCATCTCTTTCTTTCTCTCTCTCCCTCTCTCTATTTCATATCTATCTATCTATCTATCTATCTATCTATCTATCTATCTATCTATCTATTTCATATCTATCTACCTACCTATCTACTTATCTATTTCATATGTCTCTCTATTGCATCTCTCTCTCTCTTTCTCTATTTCATATCTATTTTTCATATCTATTTACCTACCTAGATATCTATTTCATATTTCTCTCTCTCCTTTTCTCTCTGTTTCATCTCTCTCTTTCTTTCTCTCTCTCCCTCTCTCTATTTCATATCTATCTATCTATCTATCTATCTATCTATCTATCCAGGGCCTGATTAAGGGTTCTGGCCGCCCTAGGCTAATACGGCCGCAGCGCCCCCCCCCCCCTCCTCCAAATATATAGGTGTATAGGAACACTCCTGAATATGAATGTTCAGGTGTATTCTCCAGCATTCAAATTTAGACAGATTGTGCCATTGTCTCTTACCTGTTCTTGCTCTTCTCTCTTGCAACTTTGTTATCCTCTCGCTGGCTTCTGGAAAGTTGGCATCCTGTTTTGAAAATGCAAAAATGTATTATAATGCAAACCCTGAATGATTAGGCCCTTTAGTTAAAACAAAACACTCCATTATGGCCAGCTAAAAGTACCCCATTGGACCGGCATATATAAGCAATATCTGAATATTTGTTGTCAATCAAATACAAACCTCTACCAGCCCCATCTCACTAATATTTAGTATTCTAGTGATTGCTGAGACCACCCATGTGACCACCACACAATCATGAGATTCTGCCCCCCAAAGCTGCTGTATTTTTTAAATACCCCCTGCAGCCATTTTCCTTAACCACAACCCCCCCCCCCACAGCCATTTTCCTTAACCCCTGCTGCAGCCATTTTCTTTACCTCCCATCCTGCATCCATCCCCCTTGTAGCTATTTTCCTTACCTCCACTCTGCTAGCTAGCTATCCCCCCCCCGTCACATCAAAACTCCCCCAGTCACATATATCAGCCCCCCTCCTCTGCCCTCCTTCATACATATCAACCTCTCTCCCTCCCTATAGATTTTCAAGGCAGCCCCCCCCCCCCTCCCACCCTATAGATTTGTATGACAGTCCCCCTCTCCCTCCCTATACATATGCATGACAGTCCCCCCCTCTCCCTCCCTATAGATATGCAGGGTAGTCCCCCCCCTCCCTATAGATATGCAGGGTAGTTCCCCCCCCCTCTCTATAGATATGCAGGGCAGTTCCCCCCCCCTCCCTATAGATATGCAGGGCAGTTCCCCCGCCCTCCCTATAGATATGCAGGGCAGTTCCCCCCCCTCCCTATAGATATGCAGGGCAGTTCCCCCCCTCCCTATAGATATGCAGGGCAGTCCCCCCCCCTCCCTATTGATATGCAGGGCAGTTCCCCCCCCCCTCCCTATAGATATGCAGGGCAGTTCCCCCCCTCCGTATAGATATGCAGGGCAGTTCCCCCCCCTCTCCCTATAGATATGCAGGGCAGTTCCCCCCCTCCCTATAGATATGCAGGGCAGTTCCCCCCCTCCCTATTGATATGCAGGGCAGTTCCCCCCCCCTCCCTATAGATATGCAGGGCAGTTCCCCCCCTCCCTATAGATATGCAGGGCAGTTCCCCCCCCTCCCTATAGATATGCAGGGCAGTTCCCCCCCTCCCTATAGATATGCAGGGCAGTTCCCCCCCCCCCTCCCTATAGATATGCAGGGCAGTTCCCCCCTCCCTATAGATATGCAGGGCAGTTCCTCCCCCCTCCTTATAGATATGCAGGGCAGTTCCCTCCCCCCCTCCCTATAGATATGCAGGGAAGTTCCCCCCCTATAGATATGCAGGGCAGTTCCCCCCCCTCCCTATAGATATGCAGGGCAGTTCCCCCCCCTCCCTATAGATAGCAGGGCAGTTCCTCCCCCCTCCTTATAGATATGCAGGGCAGTTCCCCCCCCCCCCTCCCTATAGATATGCAGGGCAGTTCCCCCCCCTATAGATATGCAGGGCAGTTCCCCCCCTCCCTATAGATATGCAGGGCAGTTCCCTCCCCTCCCTATAGATATTCAGGGCAGTTCCCCCCCCTCCCTATAGATATGCAGGGCAGTTCCCCCCTTCAATTACCTGTAGTTGTGCCAGCGTCGCTCCTCTCCTCAGATCAGCAGATAGGAAGTGAAGACGTCCTGCTTCCTGTCTGCTGCACAGCAACAGGCAGCCTAGCGATTGGCTGTGTGTTGCTAACCACTGACCACCATTGCTTTTGATTGTCGAGCCCTCCACCCCCCCGCGGCGACCCCCCCTCTCCCCCACCCCGAAAAAAAAAATGAATGAAGAAAAAAAAAAAAACATGAAATTTTTTTTTTTTTTTTTTTAAAAAAAAAAAAAAAAATACCCACAGGGCAGCGCCCCCCCGGGGCCCAGTGCCCCAGGCTGCAGCCTGGTCAGCCTAGTCATTGATCAGGCCCTGTATCTATCTATCTATTTCATATCTACCTACCTATCTATATACTTATTTCATATGTATCTCTCTCTATTTCATTTCTCTCTCTCTCTTTCTCTATTTCATATCTACCTACCTAGATATCTATTTCATATTTCTCTCTCTCCCTTTCTCTCTGTTTCATCTCTCTCTTTCTTTCTCTCTCTCTCCCTCTCTCTATTTCATATCTATCTATCTATCTATCTATCTATCTATCTATCTATCTATCTATCTATCTATCTGATATGTATCTATCTATCCATCATAAGGAAAGTGCACAGTAATCTGGCCAAAGGCTAATCTCTCTCTCATCGGGAAGGGTCATTTGCGGTGTTTACTTTTCTCAATGTCTCTCTGCTTGATTAGTCATGGCGGCCTATAGCAGCAATCTGAAACTGTTTAAGTTTCCTGCAAGGCAAGCAAAATGATTGTCAGATAGACATAAAGGTAAATTTTAAAATAAGCCTTCAAATCATCCTGGCATTTCTGCATAAAATAAATGTGGGGCAGGTAGATGAGTTTGGTAATGTAACAATAAACATATTAATTGCATCTGGTTAGACCGGTTTGAAAAGTACATTATGTAACAGATAAATTAGCCTGCTTCATAAAAAGCTAAGAATATCTTGCTGGTTGTTTTCACACCTACTAAAAATTCCTCTCCTCTTTCTACCCTGGAATCTTTTTGATTTTTATTGTTAAAAACAAGGACAGTAGTATCTCTAAATGTGCTGGAATAATTTACTCTTAATGCCTCCCTCTATTGTGTGCTTCTTTTCTTCCAAAGTTATTTAAATAAAAGTAGCAACATCTTATTCCCAGACTGCCAGGTACTCTGGATTTCAACCACAATTGCATCCGTTTGCACCGTGACGTCTGCCTACAGGTATAAAGTAGGTAATGTATTGTATCATTCTGCTACAAAATTAATTCTACTTGATATATTGCGGTCACTGGTATAACTATGACTGACCGGGCCCCAGTGCAAAATTTTCTATACAGCCACCATGTAGTTAGGGTACCAGAAAGTAGTGATAATGACTACTGGAGATTCCAGTATATAATGGTAGAATACAGTACAGTACAGGCAGTGGAATCAGATGGCGTGTGTTATGCCTCATCTCTTCATAGTGTGATCATTACAATGTATAATAATAAGCTCCAGTGAAATTCACACTAAATACAAATCACAAGCCTGTACTATAGCATATGTTCTGTATAGCCATTGTGTCACCCAGAGGAAATATTTTTCTTTTTTTTAAAGTTATAAAAGATTGTGTTGGCGCGTAACTGAACAGACGTGTTACAACAACACAGGCAGAAACCAACAACACAGTTATAGATGCCACAGTTTTTTTGTCTGCTGGGAACAATAACATTATCTGGCTTATGCTACATAGTATAAACACAGGTTGTGCTTGAAAGTGTGAATATGCCATTTATGAACTCTGGCCTGAGTGACGAACTAATAGATCTGGTCAGTTTGGCCACTCGGGTGTGTGACATAAATTGGATCCTGCCGCTCAGCGCTGTGTCCAAGAGCAACCTGCGAGCATTAGTAATTGATGCACAGCTACATAACTTGTCTGAGAAAGACAGGTGATTTTGGATCTCCAGACCCTTTTGAAAATAACATGTTAAAATAAAAATAAGGCTACGAATATAATGATGTTATGTGATTGAGGCAGTTGCTCTTTTATAAGAACGATTGTAGTAGTAGCCGCCTTTCTTGTTATTTATCTAGAGTGTAATAAATTAGCAAGAAGACTGTTGATAAGAATAAGATAATGATGTGTCTTTGTAAAACATTTACACTTCCCTAAACAGGGCGTATTCTCTCTCTTTTGTTTTCTGTTCTAAACCTCTCATTAACAGTTTACATTCCAGTGAAGTTAAAAGTCAACCTACGATGAGTTTCATTAATTATTTTGAGTGAGATCATATTTCCCAGTATAATTGCTGCATATTACACATCAGTTTCTGAAGGGTTAAATTACATATAGCAGGAGGGCATTCAGGGACAATTAGTCAATTCTTTGTCATGTTGTTCAAGGAAATCTAGAGATCACATTAACACTGTAAGAGTACACTTTGATTGAAGCACAAAACTAGTATTTCATTTCTGATTGTTGCCACGTGCCCCGGGACAGAATCTCCAAATATAGTCTTGGTTCCTGACTGGTTGAGGAATATGTCCACGCAGGCACTGTGTACAGGTTGCAGAGCTGCTTGTGTAAAGTAGCGTTCTGCTGCCAGCTGTTTTAAGAGTCCCTTACATAAGAGCTCCACACTGCTACACCCTGTCTTCTCTCTAACGTCCTGGATCTGTGCCACTGCAGTGATTCAGACAGACTCAGACAGACAGTCACTGATACACTAATTGCATTCACTACCAGTATGCCCAGGTGTAGATTGAAGCTTGTGCTTCACCAGAATTGTATGCATTGGGTACGTAAATAGGAGTTGTCTATGACCAAACCCTTAAATCAAATACCTTTAGTTCTGATAGAATACTGACATGTGTACATATACATTATGAATGCTAGCAGCTGTTTATCTAGAAGAATTTGCTTTTTAAGTTTAGTAATTCTCTAAGCATGCACTTCGTATCATTAATAGTGATTACATATTCTCACTGAATATACAGTATTTTCACACCAGGATGGGTAAATTGCTGTTTACAGGTGACACAATGTTGAGGGCTTGACATCTGTAAAGGTTGGATCTAACCAAAAAAAGTATTAAGCAGGAGCTACTTTATACAATGATCTATTTGGGGTCTTTTAAATCTAGTTTACTGAACAGAAAATCAACAAATATGGACTTATTCTTAAATAATTTTATAATGCAATGGCAAGCAGATGCAGCCTGGTGAGAAGTGTAACAGTCTAATAATAAAATCACTATGGATAACATATACAGGTGATTTAAACTTTAGTTCACATTCTGAGGCTCAGTTAACCCACATTTCCTAGAACAACACAACATGTCCCAGGCTAAAACCATAGTTCTTCAGAGAAGAAGAGACATCTATCTCGTTGGTGAGTCACTGTCAGCAGCATATGTATTGCTGGGTCCTCTTGTGCTCCAGGAATTGATGCAAATTATGTGGCAGGTGCGAGATGGAGGGCAGCATAGTTGTCACATCTCTGTGTGTTATAAATGGTCTGTAAACCTTAGTAAAACACATAATAAAATAATATTGGATTACAGACAGAAGTACACAAGATAGGGGACACATTTATCCGGCGTGCAACACAGAGTGTGGTACACAATTAAAGTGGCTGAGTATTGATGTCTATAGTACAGACATTAATTTGGCTGTTTTTTACTCTGTGGTACTTATACAATGTAACAAATGGTTTTCTCCTATTAAGTAGTGAACACCAGTATGTTTTGTTAGGGTAACTGTGAAAGAAGAGGTGGTATAATACAAAGCAGTAATTTATAACGTAACCAGTGGGTCCGGTCCTAGAAGCCCGGTCTGCGTGTACCAGACAACAGATGCTTATTCTTTCACGGTTTTTAGAACACTTATAATGTCAGTGATTCCCTGGATCTGCTGCCCTGCAGAGTTGCCCTAAATGTAATTTCAGAGGTACATGAGATGAGAAAGTTGGACAACCCCCATCGATCATTCTCCCTGGGAAGTCTCTCCTACACATGGCTCTACCAGATCCCACAAACCTCCATGGGGGATTCTCTACTCGCTCAGAAAGGTCGTCCCTGCCTCTCTTATACTGAAATAATGAGCTACTGCTCTGACGGAATTATCCTCTTTCTGCACCTAGGCTGAAGAGTAATAATAAGCTCTGTGCTAGTTTTCCATAATTATCGAGTTTTTTTGTGTGGTCTGTATACTGAGAAAATGCCACCTGTTTTAATTGCGGTCTATGTTGATGAAGTGATGTTTGACTAAGTAGATGGTAGTGGCACAGGGTAATACTGTTATCTTTCTTTATATAATGACATTATTAAGTTATTCTACAATTATAAAAAGTTTTGGTAAAACATTATAGCATTATAACTAGAATATTATTGGACACCAAATCTTGCAAGAAATGTCTGCCTGAAGAGTGGCCTTAAAAGTTTGCATTTGGTCAATAAAGAATGTCACTTCTATTACTATCTATGAGCCACAATAAAAGTGTAACAAACAAGTAATAATATATTGAGTTTTAATATTTTTGGAAAACTGATTAAAATTACAGTTTGTCACTTATTTGTCTTTGTGTATTGAAAAGATCTTCCTACCATAAGTGATAATCTTATACTATCATCATAAGCCATTTATATAGAACCACTAACTCTGCAGCGCTGTACAGAGAACTCACTCACATCTGTCCCTGTCCCATTAGAGCTTAGTCTAAATTCCCTAACATACGCACACACAGACAGACACAGAGAAAGAGACTAGGGTAAATTTGATAGCATATACTAGTATATTTTTGGAGTGGGGGAGAAAACCAGAACACCCAGAGGAAACCCACACAAAAATACAAACTCCACAGAGATAAGGCCATAGTTGGGAATTGAACCCATGACCCCAGTGCGTGAGGCAGAAGTGCTAACCACTAAGCCACAGTTCTGCCCACATATACTAGGAGGAATATGGTTATATTATGTAAATATGTTGAACTACAAAAGTATTATGTGCTTTATATTCAAGGTAGGCATTAATGCCTGTGGAATATTTACCAGTTTATGTCACTTCTATAGTATTTTTGATAACTAGGAAATGACATACAGATTTCTCACTTCAATGTTAGTGTGGGATACTGCAGAAATTTGTATTGGGCCTGTTTAGTTTTATTATTTTTATTAATGGCCATGTAGAAAGCCTAGGAGTTAAGATATCCATCCTTTGAAGATATCACTAATAATATTTAACCACTTCAGGACCATAGGGTTTTCGCTCCTTCAACACTAGACCAAAATGTCACATTTTACAATGCAGTATTTCACATAGCCATAACTTTGTTTCCAGTTCCTGACAGCTCAAGCCCAGTGGCGGCAGCCACCCACTCGCTTAGCAGTCGCAGTAAATGTAACTTAGGTTAGACACATAGGGGCTCATGTTAAAATGAATGCAAATTGCGTTCTTGGCGTATAATATTCTTTTTTCCTTCTGGGTGTCACGCCTGAGGATCTGTCTGTACACAGACTGGGTTGTGTCTCTGGAGCTGGACTGGTGACTACGTGCAGTGCAGGGGGGGGATGGATTACAAATTACCTGGGCCTGGACCTTCCAAGGGGGCCTGGGGCCCCACCGGAGACCTTATTATAACATATAATAACTTATTATTACTTATTAACTTATAATAACTTATTATAGATATTTGTTTTAATTAGGGGTGCAGTGCACACTATATATCATTGCAAATGTACTTATTTTTTTATATTCGTATGTGTTTTGTATGGAAAGGTATTGATCTCAGAGACAGTATGTCATGTTTGGGTTTTGTAACTTTTTTTATAGGAAGTCCCAAGTAAGTATATGAGTGGAAGGAATGTGTTTTTGAAACTGTCTGGAGACAAGTAATCTCATGTTAATTAGATCTTTTCATTGTTGAATGACCAACATGTCTGTCAAGCCTGAAAGCACGGGAAGGGGGGGGGGGGGGGTTAATTAGACTGGCTGGTAGACTTCCTATGTGTGTAAGACTCAGGATGCAAGTGATCACAGATTAATGTGAATTTTGCAAGTTAAATTGCATTAAAAACAAGATTAGATCAATTTTATACCCTCATTCAATTTGGTGCCGCTACCAGCAATATAAAAAGGTGTTAAACCACTCCAGACTGAGTTATATGCCGGCTGCATGAAGCACTTAGACTGGTTAGAGGGGCAAGAGGCTGGTTTACCTCCTGCCAGGGATTCTGTGTAAATCTGTATAAAAAGCAGACTGTTTGACCATGTAATGTATTACTGGTATTATACCATCTGTACCTTCTGAAAAGATCGCTAGTGCAACAGACTGGCGTGTAACTGTCCTTCTTAGGATTATATGACTTAATAAAACATCATTGCTTCAAGGTCCTGTTGTCACGACTACTTATCTGTGCTGCAATTTCTGTGACCTACAGATTAGAGCAATCTACCGGTAATTAGTTATTTGACTGTTCTGAGGTTGGGACCCTGCATCCAGTACCAATGCTCTTCCCGCTACCATGCAGTTCTGGCCAGTGTGACAGGCCAGGGGGAACCATTCACAGCAACCCTGATCTGTAGGCAAGAGGTCAGGTGTACCAGCCCAGGTACCCAGCAAGGGGGTACCGTAGCAGCGAGAGTTACCCAGAAGGAAGGTGCAGGTGAAGGAGCGTAGTGGAGGCAGCAGCAAAAGCCCCTCCTATTGCAGTGAGAGGCCGTATTTGGGATAAAGAAAATGTGACGGTGGCAAGGCAAGTCCAGCCAGTCCCCAGCAGCCAGGGTGGCACAGGAGGTCCATCTTGTCACAAATGCAATTTGCGTTCAACTTAACATCAGCCGCGTAGAGTCTGCAGACCAATGTAAACGTACTGTGCCTGTTTGGGATCAGGTGAAATCTCTTAATGTAGAGCTGGACAGCAGCTCACTGCAGAAAGACTTGGGAAAAGTTACACATTTAGAAGGGAAATGACAGATGTTCAACATTGATAAATGTAAGGTAATGGAATTATGCTGCATACAAATTAAATGGGATATATTTTATGAAATCAGAGAAGGAATCATGTATAGGAACACTATTAGACAGTAAGATGAGTAGCATTACTCAGTGCCAGGCAGCTCCTGAAAGGAGTGATAAATTCCTTGCATGCGATTTACGGTATTGAGACTCTGGTCTGCATATGTAAGCCAAGTGTACGGCTCTTTTCAATCAAAGCAAGTGTTTTACTTCTTCTGTTTTCTTTACCATATCTCTATTTCAATAAGTTGTTTAGTGGGTTTTTGGGTCTAAAGTTATGTTACTTTTCACCATTTACTTACTTTCTTTTATTCACTATTTTTAATGAGCAATTGCCCATTAAATCTTAATCTGGAATGACTAATGGAATTAGGAGGTCACTGGTTCTGGTTTATTTGAAAAGCTATTTGCTGGATATTGTGGGCCTACGCGACCCACATAACTAGCAGTAAAGTGTTGGCTCTTTATAGAGGGTGGGTGTACCATACTTAATTGTAAGGACTGTGTCCTGACGTGGCATTCAGTTCATGTGTTCCACCAGAGGGGCTGCTGTTCTGGACTTGTTGTCTCACTTGTTGTCTCACTTGTTGACTTTTTACTTATAAGGAGTTAATTTCCTCCCTCACCTAAATACCTGCACCTGCCTCCATACGTTATATTCCTACCCCTTGCTCTGTACATGGTTGGATATTATTTGTTTGCTCCTGTCAGTGTCAGACTGGGGCATGAAGGGCCCACCGGGAGATTACAATATTAGTGACCCATGAAATAGTGCGTGTGCCTCAATATTGTGGTGGCACAGCCACTGAAGGGGCATGAACAGCTGCCAAAGAGGGGGTGTGGTCAGCTCACAGAGGATATGGCTTGCGTCACAGTATGGCATATAAAGAAAAAAATATTAAAATCAGGAAATTGGGTTTACTTGCCATCCTCATGGTCAGTTATGTGGCATTGTACACGGCCGTGTCTTTGTTTGTCCACGATGCTTCTGATCGGCAGCCACCAGGACCCCCGAGTCAAGTTCAGCAGAAGAAGAAGAAGAAGGTAAGGGGTAAAGTGGGAGACGTGTAGAATGAAGGGGAAGGCTGGAAAAGGTGCAGAGCAGGAGGAAAAGTGGATGGTGGGGAATGGATATTATAAGGGGGTAAAGAGAGACAGACAGACACACAAAGGTGGAGAAAGAAGAATAGACTCCCACAATGCAGAGACATCCAAAGGGGAGAGGTGTGGGCAAAGAGAGGCAGATGGGGAGACAAAGGTGCACATACAAATTTAGAGACAAACATATAAACAGGGCAACAGTGGCACACAAGAGTATAGAGAGAGTGAGTGATTGGCACAGACAGAGGAAGAGGAGAAACACTGGCACAGGCAGTAGAAGGAGAGAGGCTGGCGCAGACAGGGAAAGGGAAGAGAGTCTGGCGCAGACAGGGAAAGGTAAGAGAAGCTGGTGCAGACAGGGGAAGGGAAGAGAGTCTGGGGCAAACAGGCCTGCACATACAGGGGAAGTAGAGAGAATGTCACACGGAGGAGAAGGGCTGAAAGGCTGATGTAGACAGTGGATGGAGGTAAATTGCTACACACAAGGAAAGGATAGAGATGTCAGCACAGATGGAAATACAGGGGAAGGAGAGAGGCTGGCACATACAGGGGAAGGAGAGAGGCTGGCACATACAGGGGAAGGAAAGAGGCTGGCACATACAGGGGAAGGAGAGAGGCTGGCACATACAGGGGAAGGAGAGAGGCTGGCACATACAGGGGAAGGAGAGAGGTCGGCACATACAGGGGAAGGAAAGAGGCTGGCACATACAGGGGAAGGAGAGAGGTTGCTACATACAGGGGAAGGAAAGAGGCTGGCACATACAGGGGAAGGAGAGAGGCTGGCACATACAGGGGAAGGAGAGAGGTTGGCACATACAGGGGAAGGAAAGAGGCTGGCACATACAGGGGAAGGAGAGAGGCTGGCACATACAGGGGAAGGAAAGAGGCTGGCACATACAGGGGAAGGAGAGAGGTTGGCACATACAGGGGAAGGAAAGAGGCTGGCACATACAGGGGAAGGAAAGAGGCTGGCACATACAGGGGAAGGAGAGAGGTTGGCACATACAGGGGAAGGAAAGAGGCTGGCACATACAGGGGAAGGAGAGAGGTTGGCACATACAGGGGAAGGAAAGAGGCTGGCACATACAGGGGAAGGAGAGAGGCTGGCACATACAGGGGAAGGAGAGAGGTTGCTACATACAGGGGAAGGAAAGAGGCTGGCACATACAGGGGAAGGAGAGAGGTTGGCACATACAGGGGAAGGAAAGAGGCTGGCACATACAGGGGAAGGGCAGAGATGATGACACAGACAGGACAGAATAATAAAAAAAATGATAAGATGATGTGTCTATGTAAACATACCTTATTTCTATATAAAATAAAATAAAAAAATAATAACACCTCGACAGGTGCTACACAGTATCACCATAGATTATCAATCCAAGTCAATGTGAATCCAGAAGACTTCCAGTGATTTTTCTTTGTTGCTGTATCCAAAACCCTTTGCAAACATGATAAAAAGAAAACATATATGGTGTAGTATGTCTTAAACGAAAACATAATCCAAATATTTATAACATTGAAAAAGTGTATAGTACTGTATGTAAACCTATATGGGTAGGTGTACCACCAACAAGTAGTGGGTATAATAACCACAAATGGGGAAAAATGTTTTTACTCTCCAGCCTAAGGGCTCTGCTATACTGTCATCATGTGTGTTAATCTTAATAAACTTTACTATTATTTAAGCTAAGTTTCACTCTTGCTTCAACTGCTTCAGTAAAAACACACTATGATTTATAACACTTATCAGACGCACCGTGGGCTTTGCATTCCCTGAAACTAGATTCTGATGGACTATGTATTTTTCTCAACTGCACAATTGATGGTGTTATTTTTAGTATTCTATATTCCCCTTCCATTCAACTTCTTGGTGCTTTGTGATGGAGCTTCGTATATAGCTCATTATCGAGCTACACGTTCTACTTTAATAGAGAGTACAATAACTTTTGTTTTAAACATCTTGACAAGTTCTCAGCACAGTCACTGACCCCACATTTCAGCTCATTCTCTGACCTAAAGACTGGAAAACAAGTTTCTGATGTCTGTCATAACCTGCTCCCCCACTCCCGACAGTATTGTTTTTTGTACTCTACTTCTGCTTTAGGTGACAGAGGTGGAATATCTTCTGTGGACTGTCTTGGACCATTCCTGTCTTCTGTTATTTCTAAATGCCTTTTGGAAACTCAGTCCTTTTTGACTGAGGCTCCATCTCCAAGAGTCTGACTTAGAGTAGATGTAGTTTCAATATTTTGCAACCAACTTTGGATACACCTCCTTCCTAAGAGGCTTTGAGGCCTTTCCAAGGGTGCTGTTATATAAAGGTAGTAACATGACTAAGAACCTGCAGACTTGGAGTGTGCCTTAGAGGGACTAATTTATTCTGCTAATCTAACAGGCAAAAGAAGGGAATTTTCTTCTAACCGAATGGTCTTTTAACAACGGTATCGAATGGATACCTTACTGGACCTCCTGATTGAGGAGAGTAGTGAGCCTCCTGCTATCAAGTCCATTTAAACAGCTCAGTGTAGGCTTGTCTATACACATTGTGAGGTTAATAGGGTGTTTTTTCAATATTATCAGTTATTATATTCCTTCAATATGAATATGTTCCAATTACTTTCTAAGATTTACATATTATATTTTTACACTTTATGTATATGGAACAAAGAGATATGTTAGATGCTTCTTTGAGTCTGGATGAAATTGACATTGCTGTTGCCTTCTTCTCTAAATAGAAAGGACCAAGAGTAGATGGGCTCCTAGAGAAATTATATAAGAAATAGCAACTGGTGTTGGGTGTCAACTGTTGGATATGTACAATGAAGCATTCTCCAGGCATATGCTTCTACTCTTCATGAAGCACTTAGAAAAGTGTTTCTGAATGATGGAAAAGCTCTGACATTTTAACTTTACCTCCCCCTCCAATGCAACATGGTTTTGCCAAGGTGCAAAGTTACTCCTTTTTTATGCTTTGCTCTCCTTAATGACTCAGGCCCTTAGACTTAAGATTCCAATGTTGAGGGATCATATTGGATACTATAGGGGTAGGTGTTCGCCTCACCGTGTGGAGGTTTGTCTAGGTGTCAGTCAAGAAAAGGTGAAAGTTGTTTTTTTTTTATCTCTGCATGGCGATGCAACAAGAGACCCATATTAGAAAAATAGATGTCTCTCTTATTCCTCTCCCCTTATTAAACATAATTAATTTGGACTTTTAAAACTTGCATTGCCATAGTTAAGAATTAAGAATATTTTACTTTATTGACTTATGCTAATACACACACACACATTGGTGGAACATACATGTGCAGTACATGTGGAAGCCCGTATTGAGCTTCCAGTTCCAATCTATTATCTGCGTGTGAAGAATTTCTACAAATTTGAGGGTAGTGTGAGCATGGTTGTGTTGTTCAGAGAAATGGGCTGGTACACTAACTGCTGTACTGGATGTAGAGTTTTGGAAGGGGGCAATGATTTGGCAATTAGAACAACTATATGCTGGCAGTGTTCTTAAGTAATTTCTACATATGTTTGAGGAATTTGTGATCCAGGCACAATCTTTTTATTTATCCAATCTCTTAGTAACCTTGTGACAGTATTTAAATGCCTAGTGCTGGACTATGCTCATTTGGGCTTATACCAAAAATCATATTGAGCAAATGTATAAACTTGTCGCAGAAGTTTATTGATAGCACACAGGTGGTGCAAAGCACTTGGAGGTGAGATCTAGGACATCTGAAGGTTGCTGATTGGGACGATACCCTGGAAATGATAGAATGCGCCTAGACTCAGGCAAATCTATATTATCCATCCAGCATATCTTACGATGAGACAGGGTGTCCTATATATGAAAGCAATGAGGCCACTTTTTTACCATTTGTTATGAAGCTGTTCAATGATAATAGACTTTTGGAAATGTGGTAATATCTACTCATGATATGATGGGCTCACCCCTTCTTTTGGACACCATAGCTTGCCTTCTGACTGAGCCTAATTGAGGCATTAAGTCCTTCTTGTCATAAGCAAACAATGCTGCATTAGCAGATGTTTATGGCAAGGAAGGCAATCACTATGCGCTAGCTGTCATCTGTGCTTCCTATATGTGATTTGACTAAAATTAGTCAATGCACCTTACCTTATAAACAGTGGTTTATATGCATCATTGATGCCGAGATAAATATCTCAAAATGTAACAAATGCTATATATATATATATATATATATATATAGTTTTTTCCTGTGACATTTTGTATTAATGACTCTGGTTCAGCTTTGTATAAGGCTCTTGTCTTATGTACTGAGATACCTCTAGCTCTGGGTTTGTGTTTGTTTAATGTGCTGTGCAGGTAATAGACATTTAAAATTTAAAAAGCAAAGATTCAGCATGCATAAAAGCAGCAATGAATTTCAGAGGCACAAATACTTTCTGTTTATCGGTGTAAAAAAATCATGTTATATGGGGATCTGACACATGTTATATGGGGATCTGCCTATAGGAAGGACACAGAAGAACTTGAGAGAGTTCAGCGATCAGCTACTTTGTTATAAATGAGATTTTGAGGGGGGAGGCTAGAGATACTGCTGTAGTTTACTTTGGAAAAGACTGTGCTTTAGAGGGGACTAATCGTTACATAAAAAATATATTTAAGGACAGTATAAAGATTTGTCTAACAAACTACTCACTCACTACTACACTGGTCAGGCAGCCATCTGTTGAGACTACAGTAGAGACATTTTCACCATCAGTATAGAAAAGGGTTCTTCACTGTAAGGGTAGTAAATGGTGAACTTACATACACAAGAAGGTGTTGATGGCTGATTCAATAAATGTATTTACAATTAGATTGGATGTCTTTCTTAAAAGTGATATTACCTGTAGTTATAACTAGCTAACAATATAGCTGGGGTCAGAGGTAGAATTGGAAACTTAAAAGTGGTTGTATAAAAATGTTATGGGAAAGAAAGTGAATGGAATTAGAAAGTTGGAAAGTTTTAAATGAAGTCAGCAGTGTCAGTATGTCATACCACCATATACGCCCCCATTTTGACCACTGTATGGGGTGATTGATTCAGGGAAATTATCCAACTGCCCTCTCTGGGGTCAGGAAGGAATTTTTTTCTCCTGTGAGGCCATCTTCTGGGTCAAAACTATTTGAATGTATGAAAGGTTGAACTTAATAGACTTGTGTCTTTTAACCTCACTAAGTATGTGACTGTGGCATTTTATATTTATATTGATAACATCTCCAATACAGTTACACTGTCTTGGAGCAGGAAGATACAACCTACTGTTTTGCAGGCCCAGTCTCTGCAGATTTGTACATTTGTGAGCTAGCTTGTCGGCTTGTGCATTAAAGCAAATGATTTATTGTGAGAAAAAAAAGCCATTTTTAATGCTTTTGTTCTGTTATAGCCACCATGAGGTCTGGTATTGAAGCTGTACAAGTACTGCTGCAATAATTCTTATGTAGGCTTCCCCGTTAAAGGTACACTTACAGCCAGCAGGGCTATTGCCCACGATAGCACCTTTCATTGTATTGGGGGAAAGCATAAACACCTGTTTAATTTTACAGAACATGCAAAAAATATGTACTGATGATTACAGAAAGAGTGTACTGTACAAACAATCTGGAATAAATGGCCAATTGGTCACTTAGTTTTATATTAACGGTAAATAGTAACATAATCCATACCATATCCAAAAGTAAAAATAACTTTAAGTATAAAATAAAGATTTCAAATAGTTTGCCATATTCACAGGCACAATCATCTTTTATTGTGTCTAATAGTTCTCTTTGCCTTCATCATATTCCCATGTGCATTATTTTAATTTACAAAGTAATTCGGAAGCTATTATTAGAGAGATAAAGAAGCCACTGACCTGCTGGAATTTATTTCCCACATAAATCCAGCACGTCACTTATTTCTAAGGCTCAGATTTTAACACTTTTATTGCTGCAGGCGTTGTTTTATTTCATATGAGAGAGACGCCTCTAACCTTGTTGCTCTCTAAACACCTCAATGACATGTGTCAGAGGAGATGTTGGTGCATCCCGCATGTATCCGACCTCCTCCTCTACAGAGGTGACAACAAGCACGCTGTAAAGGGATTAATGGCTATTACAGATAGAGGGGAATAGGTGACCTTGTGACAAGGACACAGCCAGCTCGAAGGTGTATTATGAGTCTGTCTGCAGGGACAGTTATCTGCCAGCCAAAGCTGTGTCCTTTAGCTTGTCTGCAGAGTGGGAGTTGCTAAAAAGACCAAAATGTCCAATGAGTCTTTCACGCAACTCAGTATTGCCTCAGAGTCAGAAAATGTCCCATAGAATTTATTTCACTAACTGCCATGTTAAAGGAGCACTGGAATGTGTAATAGGCCCCTCATTCAGTAACCATCAAAATATCATTGTATTTAAGGTGTATCTATCACCACAATCTAAACGTAGCTCAAAGAAACCATGTAATTTGTTAGAATGTGCTCAAATCTTATTTTTGCCAGAAATCATTGTGAGAGTCAGGCTCTGCCCCACTTGTATTGACATCATAGCCCATTCCCCCAGCCTAACTGTCCAAATTAATTAACGAGGACTTATTCAGAGGCTCCTACTCTTGTGTAATTTTATGCTCTTTAAAGGAGGAGTGCATGTTGCTTTGAAAGCGCATGCATATTTGCAAACATACTGGAATATGCCTACAGTATTCAAACGGTTATACTTTCCAGAATTGCATCACTGGAGCCTGTTGGCTCAACACATATGGTGCCCTAAACACCACACATACATTATTCACACTTCTTTTATAAATACATAGATCCATAGCCAGACCAGCTTCTATCCTATATTGCTGTTATTAAAGCTTCACATAGATTTTTTTCAAGCATCTGCCCAGTACACTTTAATTTATTTACTTGTGTACAGTACCATCACACAATCTCCCTTAAGACACCACTTCCCCTTCTACACTCTTCTATGTCAGTCTCTGCTTCACCCACACTCCTTATCCTGGTGACCATCATAGCGGTGGAATAAATATCCTACGTCTCCTGGCTGTATCTACAGCATTACCCCCTTCCCCCCCCTGAATTCTCTCTTTCCTTCTCTCCTCCTTAAAAGTTCATTCCATTTAGCTGTTCTTTCCTCTTCACCTCCATGTTGCCATCATATACGCTTTTCCTCCATACATTTCTGACCTTGTCACGAGATACACCCCAGCTTGACCACTTCACTTGACCGTCAACTTTCTCATATAGCCTCTTTCCATTCCTGTGACAGGATGGACCTCCTATGCCACCCTGTCCGTGTTGCTGGGGACCGGTTGGGCTTGCCTTGCCACTGTTCCCTTTCTTTATCCAATATCGTGCCTGTCTAACCGCAGTAGGAGGGGCTTCTGCTGCCACCACTAGGCTCCTTGGCCGGCACCTAGAACTGATTCCTTCTGGGTAACTCTCGCTGCTAGTGTACCCCCTTGCTGGGGCCTTGGGCTGGTACACGTGATCTCCTACTTCAGATTTGGGTAGATGTGGATGTTTCTCCCTAGCCTATCACACTGGTCAGAGCTGCAAGGTAGGGCAGAGCGTTGGTACTAGATGCAGGGTCCCAACTTCAGAATAGCTGGATAACAGATTAGATTAGTCTACAGCAGGTAAGTAGGCATCAAGGCAGGATCTTGAAGCTGTGATGTTTTATTAGCTCAATTAGTTCTAATAAGGACAGTTACACTCCAATTTGTAGTATTAGTGATTTTTCCAGAAGTTACAGAGGGAATGATACATTACATGGTCAAACAGTGCGCTTTTTATACAGATTCTGACATTCATGTTGGCAGAGGGTAACTCAGCCCCTGTCCCAGCTGGCATCCCAAAGTCTGATATATTACATTCAATAATTACTATTATGATGTAATATATCCTCTAACCTTGGAGCTAACGCAATTTAAACTTTAACTAAATTTACATTAATCTATGATTTCCTAAAACTTGGTGTTACATTTCCTATATTACTTGCATCCTGTTTTAGAGAGATAGCAAGTCTAATTACCCCCTCCTGTGCCTTCAGGCTATAGGATGTGTTGGGACTCTCACACATGAAAAGGTCTAATTAGCATGGGGGACTTTTTTTTAGAAAAGTTACAAAAACAAGCTTTCACCAACAAATGGCTATTGCATCAGAAATCAATACATGAATATGAAAAGAAATACATTTATACTCCCAGTGCAGGGACTTAACCCTTTAAATTAATAAATATACCTTTTTAATACATCTTTAATCCCTTAGTGCTGAGGTTCAACCCATTCGGCACAGCAACATCAGGTATTAACCCATTCGATACTGCAGCAGTCATTCTGGTCAGGTGGGAGGTGAGGGGGACCCAGCCACAATTCCCTTCTCCTAAACTTCTCCAGCACCGTTCTCCACCTGTGGAACTTCTTGCCTCGCTCTACCAAACTCTCCCCAAACCTACAATCCTTTATACGCTCCATCAAAGCCCACCTGTCCATGCTTGTCTACTCTCCCCTACCCCTCGTGTCCATTTACTCCACTTTCTCCATCCATCACATCCACTTGTGCTCCTAATGTCTCTCATTACCCTCTACCTCTAGAATATAAACTCTCACGGGCAGGGTCCTCTCTACCCTATGTATCATGTTCATCTATTTCGGATGTCATGTCATAAGACATGACATTCCTGATGTCATGTCTAATGCTGATTATTTACACACACGCATGGAATTCGTACCTCTCTCCATGCTGGCTGTAATTGGTAGCTCATGACTATGCATATTTGTGTTATGATGCTTAATTGTATTCATGTATCTTTTTTTATGTTTATTGTATTCATCTATGTCTTATCTATATAAAGATTGTCCTTTGACCTATAAATAAACACTGATGATGATGACAGATGGAGAGTAGCACAAAGGGAAGCAGATATGATTATAATTATTATCATTTATTTATAAGGTGTTGCGGGTTGGACATTGGAAGTGCGTTCTGGAGAGCAACAAGGGAGAAGTTTTGGAGGCTGGAGTGAGAAGAGATGATCAGTGGTGAGGCGGTGATCATTGGCAGAGCGGAGAAAGCGTGAGGGAGTCTGTAGGGAAATGAAGTTAGAGGTATAGGGTGGAAAGGAGTGGCTGAGGGCTCTATAGGTGAAAATGAGGAGCTTGAATTGGATATGGTAGGGGACAGGGAGCCAGTGTACTGACTAGCAGAGAGGAGAGACCAACACAGAGCGACAAGAAAGGTAAATTAGTGGAGCAGCGGCTTTGAGGAAGGATTGAAGTGGGGAGTGGCTGAAGAGAGGGACACCAGAGAGGAGGAGTTGCACTAGTTGAGGCATGAGATAATGACAGCTGGATGAGAGCTTTGGTCGTTTTTTAAGGTGAGAAACGATCTGATCCTGGAGATGTTGCGAAAGTGGAAACAGCATGATTGGGAGAGGTACTGTGTGTGGAGAGTAAGGTTAGGGTGGAGTCAATGATAACACCCAGACAGCAGACTTATGGAACAGAGAAGAGGGCAGTGTGGTCAATGTATAGAGAGAAGAGGAGACCCTGGACGGGGGGAAGACAATGAGTTCTGCTTTGGACATGTTATGTTTGAGAAAGTGCTTGGACATCGAAGGGTTAATAGCAGATAGACAAAAGGAAATGCTAGAGAGAGGGGGAGAGGTAAAGGTATCGTCTGCATAGATATCACCAGTGATGCGAGAGAGGGGGAGATATAACGTTATCGTCTGCATAGATATTAACAATGATGCGAGAAAGAG
The DNA here is from genome assembly GCF_038048845.1 of Mixophyes fleayi. Lineage (NCBI taxonomy): Eukaryota > Metazoa > Chordata > Amphibia > Anura > Limnodynastidae > Mixophyes > Mixophyes fleayi. Next base: position 130,364,506 of record NC_134405.1, read on the forward strand.
GAAGAGAGGTTAATTTATCACCAGTGTGTTGAACTTAAGTTCAGACCATCCCCCTTTCGACTGCTCCAGCTACCTTTTGTAAATGATTTTTCTACCTCTTACCTTTTGGCACTGTAAGTGAATTCTAAGTGAAGGACGTGGCATCATTAGGGACAATGGTTAGCAGTGACAGCTTGCAGTTAAACTTTTTCGTTTAATGAAGGTGTTTGTAGGTACAAGCTATGCCTGCCTGTTTTTAAATCTGGCACTGTTTTCCAAATGGGAAAACTACATGGCTGTGATTTACTTACATTTATCATGTTCCTACACTACACACCACACCATCTTGCCCCAACCAAGGAAACCCTTGTTTTCTCCATTTTTCACTTTCAACAACTATTAAACTGAAGCACCCCCGTCACCATCCAAAAATGCACTTTCCTTATCTTGACACAAACAAAACTAATTTGGTTAACTGAGTTGCATCTATGCACATTGTACTTTCCCTGCAGATTCACAGCAGCATTTCCTCAGTGTACAGTCATGGCCAAAATGAGAATGACACAAATATTGGTTTTCACAAAGTTTGCTGCTTCAGTGTTTTTAGACCTTTGTGTCAGATATTGCTATGGTAAACTGAAGTAACATTACAACCATTTCATAAGTGTCATTGGCTTTTATTTACAATTACTTTAAGTTTATGCAAAAAGTCAATATTTGCATTGTTGACTCTTCTTTTTATTTAAGTGCAATCTTACTAGCAGCAATATCCTTGCCTGTGAAGCCCTTTTTGTGCAGAGCAATGATTACTACACGTGTGTCCTTGTAGGTAACCTTAGTTAACAGATGAAGAAGAATGATTTCAAGCACCACCCTCATTTTAAAGCTTTCAGCCTGTTACTGTAGCTCAATCAGTATGACAGAGTGCTCTCCAGCCTTGTCCTCGTCAACACTCTCACCTGTGTTAAAGAGAGAATCACTGACCTGATGTCAGCTGGTCCTTTTGTGGCAGGGCTGAAATGCAGTGGAAATTATGTGTTTGGGATAAAGCCCATTGTCATGGCAAAGAGGGACTTTGAAATTAATTGCAATTCATCTGATCACTCTTCATGACATTCTGGAGTGTATGCAAATTGACATCATAAAAACTGAGGCAGCAGACTTTGTAAAAAATTATATTTGTGTCATTCTCAAAACTTTTGGCCATGACTGTATGTAGCAGGTGATGGCTACAGAAAGTATACTGGGAAAGATGAGAATTATGCTGGGAACATGGGTCTTGTTTATTGTTAATTGTTTTTACTTGTATTAAAATTAAAGAGTGAGTAAAGCCAATATTAGCATGAATTTTATACATGAAACATGCATGATCAATTTTACTCCTCTTCAGTAGATTGCCAGGTAAAGAGGGTGATACTTATCTAAAAGAAAGAAAACAGTGAGTAAAAGTGAATAATAGCTTGGCAGGTTTGCTTTGCAGAAATACATTGTGTGGATTGGTGGATTCATACACATGGGAGAGGCCAACAATATCACCAAAACTCAAATGACTGCAGTCTCAGCTTATTACCGGAAGATCCATCAGGACACTGACAAAGTTGTGGGAGGAAATTATACTGACTTTAATGGTAATGCTGTAATATAGCTGCAGTGATATGTCAGGCTAACATTGAACACTGCATGTTACCTTCATTTTTCATTTCTCAAAATTCACATTTTGGGGGTTAGTTGTCGTTTAGATAAAGTGTTCGTCTACCTGGCACCCAAAGAATTCTGCTACCTGTTGCTTTATGGCATACATGACCGTATCATGAAGGTCAAAAATAATTTGGGTATAAAGTTTTACAATGTAGGTCTGCTTTTAAGTAACCACTGGGCATTTTGCAAGTCAAATTTCCTTGCATCTTGCTGGGTACATTAGCAATGTTGTTCAAAACTGTGCCCAACGAGATGTCTCTTAATGTGACATTACTGGGTATCTTGATGCGCAAAGTTCTGGACACCATGTTGAGAATACAACAAAGGGCAATGGGCTTCTTGCTTGGCACAGTTTTAAACACAATTCTGGGCACTCTTCTGAAAACTTGATGGATTTAACACTTGGCATATTACATTGTATTTCTAGCAGAGCAGGCCATCCTCCCTCATGCTGCCCACTTCCTAGTGAGGTGGATGAGACAGGGGCCTCAATGACGCGATTCACAGTGAATTGCGTAATTTGAGTGGCACAATAACATGGCTTTGCCCCGTGTGGTCAAAGTGGTGCAAACCGCTTTGCCATGCCCACATGTTATTTGTCACATGAATTGACCTCAGAGAGAAGTTAAATTGGCAAGTATGTTGGTAAAATTTCTTGGCTTATTACATCTTTCCAGTCATTGTACATATTACATCTTGCTGGTTACATAACTATCAGGTTGTACGTGGCAGAACTGTGCATTTTTTTGTGTTTTTTTTTTGCCATACTCTGCACCATGCTAAGCAGTGCAGACTAAGTACTTCTACATTTGTAGTGCTGTTTTGACACACTTCTATGGTATGGATTAGCATCCTAAAAATAACTATTTTTGATATAGCATGCACACTCTTTTTTCTCACAGTATGCTGGTAGTTGCTAGGTTAGTGCATGAATGTATCCATTTAAAGTGTTATTTGCATAATAAAATACACAGGCAGGCTTGTATGGGGCCCACAAGGCTAAAGGTATATGGACGCTTTGCATGCCCATGCATAAGACTAGGGAACTCTGCATTTTTACTCCTTGTACTCCTGGAAATTGCAGAACAGGTGGTCACTTTTAAGGAATTTAGAGTTTACGCTATGTACAGGAATATACACCATAGAAACATAGAATTTGACGTCAGATGAGAACCGCTTGGTCCATCTAGTCAGCCCAATTTTTTATTAACCTATGGTACCTTAAACCCTATTTGATCCGTTATTCTTTATAAGGATATTCTTATGTCTATCCCAAGCATGTTTAAACTGCTCTACTGTATTGGCCTCTACCACCTCTGATGGGAGGCTATTCCACTTAGCCACTGCCCTTTCTGTGAAGTAGTTTTTCCTCAAATTGCCTCTGAACCTACTTCCCTCCAGTTTCAGTGCATGTCCTCGTGTTCTCAGGGCCACCTTAACAACATTATGGGCCCCTGGGCAAAGCAGTGCAGCGGGGCCCCTACCTCTATATATGTGTATCATATATAGATATATATATATATATATATATATATATAGAGAGAGAGAGATATATATATATATATATATATATATATATATATTTTTTTGCAGGATTTTTATTTTTTTTGCAGGATTATTTATTTTACTTAAGAGCCCTGTCTATGGGGCACCCTTGCCTGTGGGGCCCCTGGGCACCTGCCCATCGGAAAAGATGGCCCTGCGTGTTCTAATACTTCTCTTCCTTTGAAGTATGTTTCCCTCCTGCACCTTGTTCAAACCCTTGATATATTTGAAAGTTTCTATCATGTCCCACCCATATAACATTTTGAGCATCACACTAGGTAAGCTCCTCCCATGATAATTCTGTTCTGCCCCCAAACCTTTGTCCTTTACAAACTTTTACATTTCATGTTGTCCTCTGCAAAACCTATCCCTGCATATATGCTACATTATCATGGGTCACATATGAGGAAATATCTTTTGCAGAAGGACATTTCTAATTTCGAAATCACATTGATGATTCTTGTTGGTTGTGGTCAATGTAAATTAAATGGCTGGGTTTCCCCCTTGCCATTCCACACATATTCTTAGATGTCTCACGTTTTTAATTTTTTCTTCTGTCTGGCATTGGCATTGTTTACTGATAGACTGATCTGTCATGCCCTGTGTTATGGCATGTTGATTTCTGTTACCATACGGGACATGACTAGGGGCTGCATAGCTACCCTGGGAGAAAAATGGGTTACATTACTGTAAAACTGAGCAAACATTTCCTTCCAGAATAAAACAACACATCCAAATGACTCACTCTGCAGTCAGGTAAACAAAATGTATGCAGAATTATGGCCTTCAATGCCAAAAAACATGCAGGGAACATGTTTTACTGGCTGCAATTTCGGGATGACTCTACATGCCCTGCCCACCTTACTTCAGAAACCCTGGAGTGCTGAAGGCTTCTTTACAGTTTATAGAAGCTGCAGTGTGAGGGAAAGATACCCCACATAGTGTGCTGCTTCCAAAATCTGCCGATTCCCCACATAGTGTGCTGCTTCCAAAATCTGCCGATTCCCCACATATAGTGTGCTGCTTCCAAAATCTGCCGATTCCCCACATTGTGTGCTGCTTCCAAAATCTGCCGATTCCCCACATTGTGTGCTGCTTCCAAAATCTGCCGATTCCCCACATATAGTGTGCTGCTTCCAAAATCTGCCGATTCCCCACATATAGTGTGCTGCTTCCAAAATCTGCCGATTCCCCACATATAGTGTGCTGCTTCCAAAATCTGCCGATTCCCCACATAGTGTGCTGCTTCCAAAACCTGCCGATTCCCTCTATTGTGTCATTGGGGTAAATAGTACACAAAACAAAGTTTTACACTTTGATTGCACAGTAATATGTTGAAGAAGCAAATCCTGCGATCATCTCTCAATTTTCACACACCCAACTAATTTATTAATGAAAATAATGAAAATGTAAATATATAGACAACTTTATAGTACCTATTGAGGCATCAATTGTGATTTTAACACTCCTCCTGTTGCCATATGTACGGGCACATACAATTTGTGACTGGATAAAAAGACCATGGTGTCTTTTCAATTAGGATTTTACTAACTCACCTGTTCACATGAATGCATTTACAGATACGTGTTTGCCCAAAGTGAACATACCTATATACCGATTGCAAATAATGTATTATATTAACAATAATGGATGTAATATAGTTTGGGCTGCATAAGATATATTTTACATTTTAGTTAGCTATTACATTCCATTCTGTCCTCAGTATTACTATTTATTTAAACCATTACCCACATCCCTATGTATAACTGGAAATATTTATTAAAAAAAAAGATGTGCCGATATAAAGCATTGAAGTCCAGATAAATCAGCTGTCATTATGTTGTAGCAGCATCAGCTCATATGGCATCACACGGTAGTTACTGGCAAGTTTTGTGCAGCACTTTTAAACGCTGCCAAAAAATAACTTTTGTATTATTACAGGGCCGTTCAGTAGGGGTGAGGTGCAGGCAGTGTTCTATCACTGCCATTGTCAGGGTTCACCAGCTTCCGTGCCGTCTCCTACGGCACTGTGGGTAGTATGAGGGGTGCCCACTGCTAGCAGTGCCCCTGTTACAGTCATTCGGGGTATTGACCATCACCATCTACACATATGGTTGTGACAATATTCTCACTACACAACAAGAGTGAGGAGTCCAGATGAGGAGCCCGAATACGCAGCCATTCTCCCTCTATGTATCCCGTAGAGCCGGCACCTCTCTGCCACTGATAGCCCTCTCCCACCCGGCCATACCGCCCCGTCCAACTCATCCCCGCTTCTACCTCAGCTCATCCCCCGCTGTCACCAGCCGGCCACGTGTAAGGCGGGGACGAGCCTCGGGGGGTGTGTGCGGGTAGCATCTGATTGGCCAGAAGAGACGATGTGGGACGTCCCCGCTGTCAGATTGCAGGGCGTGTTTGGAACGGGTCACATGGACTCTCATATGGCAGCTTCGGGCGGGGGATGCGACAGAGCGGAGCTGGCAGCTGAGAGCGCTGGAGTGTGCGGGGGGCTCCGGGGCACAGCAGGGCGATCATGTATTATGTGATTGCGGCCATGAAAGGTGAGAGACTCGGAGATGTGCTATGTGATCAGTGCTGCCCGCCGCTGGGCACAGCGGGCGGAGGGGCTGCTGGTAAGCAGGGCAGACTGGCATACTTGTAAAGTAAGTCTGGGCAGAGGCTGAGCTTGCAGAGGACGGGAACCTGGCACCAGGCAGGGTATAGGTATATAGGTGAGGGCGGTCTTGGCAGCGATATTTGGAAACCACTGGAAGAAGTGAGTCTCTGGTGAACTTCAGATCATGGCTCCCTGGGGAGAGAGTGACAAGGTGACAGACAGGGACCTCAGGCGGCCGCACAGAAGGTAGGACGGGTGCTAGCAGGGCTCTGCCACCTCTGTAGGGCACTAGAGCTCAGACCAAGCACCCAGCTGCGAGCTGGCATGTAGAGAGTAAGTACAGGGACCAAGGAAGTTCATGGAAAGAGGGCAACTGTAATGCTGCTGTAACTCACCAATGTGATGGTTTTGTTGATTCAATGAGCCAATTTAATATATAGACTGCTACATAAAATCATATGTGGGCGAGCATGGGACTGGTTATGGTCTGTGAGTGCCGTCCGTATTTACTTGCAATCAAATGGATTCCCTGTGCTCCAAATGTATCCTATTTTTGAGGACTATACTTGCACAGACAGTGCTGATATTAGTGTGTGTGTCCAGTTGGTTTATATTCAGAGAGATTTAAGCAGATTTGCAGATGTGAGATGTCCTGCAGATAATACGTGAAAGTATCCCTTTCTGTTACCTAATTTTTCTGTCTTGTGTATTTATGTTCCATTGTACTTGTAAGTGAGATGTTTTAATAGGTGTGTGACTAAAAGTGACCTCGAAATTGTTAAGTGGTTAAACTCCTGTTATTGATCTAATGCAATATATTAATACAACAGAGTTCACTGCTTATATTTTGCATTGTTTTTACATTAACCTCTAGCATTATCTGACATATAAATATGTAGTTTTGCATATTAAAATTTTCAGAGTGTCTTGCATGAAATCAGAGGCCTGGCCACTAGTATGAAACATCTTTTGCTGATGGTATTGTGTGCCAGCCCCCAAAGCCACAGGAAAATTCTGAGCATAGATAAACTAAAACTGCTGATCAAGTGGAATTCAGTGTTCCCGTAGAAAAAGAAGCATTCTGTTTCAGCCTTAGAAACTTGCAGCGATGCTGCGTTAAAGGGCACTTAAAGGGATTTAGGTGATCCTTAGGCCATTGGCCTATGCGTGCATCTGAGCGAGAGAGATTTGTGGTTTATATCTGCGTCTGTGTTTATACACAAATGTCATTATTACAAATAGACCAGCTAATTATATATTTCATCATTTATTAATGAGGTTTTTTTTATATGCGTCGACGTCTGATTTTTTAACTAACGTAAGGCCAGAATTGTTACACTTCTATATTCTATACTCTGTATGTATTTTAGTAAAATATTAGTATTTGGTATAAAAGGGGGCACATCTAAACCATATTTTCTACTCCTCTAGATCCACCTCATATGTGAAAACACAAACATTTTAATATAAACTACATTGGTAACATTTCCAAACAGTCACAAGTTGCATTGCTTGTGTTGTTTTGAAGACTCCTCTTCAGTATAACAAATGAAAACAGTCTTTTTAAATAAAGAGAAAGTCACCATTTTCCACGTTAACCAAAAGGGATTTATGCATTGATTTAAGAAACAGCTGTTTCTAGTTCTGTAATATTTTCTCTTATGATAAGAAAGGTTGTCATTTTTTTATGTGTTTAAAAATAAAGAAATTAATTATTTTATTTTTTTTGCAGTAAATATCTGCCTATAAATATGACATTATAGCACACTTCGCTTGGCCCTGTATACATTGGCACTCTACATAGCATAGTCATTAAGTATCTTGACAATAACTGCAGATAAATATATAATATTGACAGTATTGGTATGAGGAGAGAGGTGTATCTTGTCCTTCTTGTATATCATCGCATTAGGTGACTTTTTAATAAGTTGTCTGAGTAACCTTGAGAAAGGTCATGTAAACTTTTTCAGCATTCTTAATGGAAAAGTAACTTAAGGACAATGATGTGAACAATGACGCTTATAAAGAGTTATTAAGAGAGCTGTACATGCTTGTGCCTACCATATGGGAACTGTATTTTGTAATATAAATTATCCTATACATAGCAGTTTATTGAACCATCCTTGTCACATTATGCTGCTATCCTGTGATCAAGTGACAAGAAAAACTTAGATTGGATCAGTGAAACATATATAACGCACTCTTGCCGTCATGCCGCAGGCATTGTCTTTCGGTGATAAATTAGTTATTTGTTTAATGGGGCTTTCAGCGTATTTGTTTGAGGGCTGCTGCCTTCCTGTGTGGGCCATAGCAGTGAGGGTAATGAGAGATCAAGCTGCACCAGGCTCAGCAAAGCACAATAAAGTTTTGCTATTTGTGTATATAACACTGATGTGTATACAGTATTTGCTTATGTAAATGTCTCAGTATTCAGTTCATTTGAAACCTGTCCTGGCACTCTGCCTATGTTTCAGGTGGGAGGGAAGAAATGCTAGGATAAAATCCAAAATATGTTCTTTCATAAAAAAAATTGTTCCTAAAAACGTTTATCTCTAAATTGAGCTTTCCCGCATGCATCTGTAATGAATAACATTATCTGTTGTTAATGCATCTAAAATTAGACATATTTGTTTTGGTTTTCAATCCATTTTTTCATATGTTTCTACTTACAAATTAAGTACCAAAAAACTAGCGTGGACGGAAATTTTATTATACATTTACGAATTTACAGGTGTTTTGTCTCCAAATCATTCGTTGCTGCTTTCGGCTTACCAATAAAATAATCAAGCTTTATTTTAAGTGCTTTCATCATTATGTATTTCAGTTGTACATCATGTACAATGCTCGTAACATGGAGTAATAATGTTTTTTAACACTTCAGATATGTGTAGCAATATTATTTGACTGCATGGTATATACACAATAGACTTTCTGTTGAATAGATAAATTTAATTTGGGATGATCTAAATATAATTTTCTAAAAATGAAACAATGAGCCTCTTATTTGTGCTCTTTTTGGAATTAGGGTTTTTTGATCCTTTGCACTTACTGAATACCACTTTTTTTTAAGAACCTCATATGTTCCATTTTGCTTATCTGTTTTTTTTCCTGTAAGGTGGTGATTACGGCATTTCTTTTGGGGTAGCATTCCATATTAAATTAAATGTTACGGTTGGCAGTTTTATGATTTGTACACGTATAACCTGGAATGAGAGCGTGTAATGAGTGAGGAGGAGAGGCTCAAATTTTTCGGCAGAACAGAGGAATCAAGAATTTTGAGACAAGTTAAGAGATGTACCTTGGTGCAATTTTGTTAATGACTTTTTGTGTTAAGTCTGATATAAAATATTTTTACTATCAAAAACTAAAGTTGAGACTGGCCGAGTGAAGAAATGCCTGAAGAGCGATCGGTGAGTAAAATTAGTATAAAAATTGCATTTAAACTGGATCATAGGGGTGAAAGTCCGGTTAGGGGAAGGCCAGGCAGACGGGACTTACAGTTGTCAATGCGGAAACATTATGATTAGTGCATTAATTAGTGATTTTGCAGTGAAGATGTTTTGAAGATATTTCTTGGATGAATGTAATAGGTTCTGGAGACAGATTAGACATGGGGAACAAAGGACAGTTCTGAGTCAAGAATGACACCTAGGCAGTGAGCTTGAGGAATAGGGTTTGTTGTCATAGACGTAGAGATGTCAGGTAAGTAGATTCTTCTGCCTGGTGGAGATTAATAGCTCAGTTTTTTAAGATTGAGTTTTAGTTGGAAACGGACATCCAAGGTGAAACGGCACAAAGACATTCAGTAACATGGGCTTAGACAGGTGGTGAAATATCCGGAGAGGGTAGATAAATGTATGTGTCATCCATATAGAGGTGATACTGAAACCCTAGCTTTTAAGATTTCGAGCAGGAGAAGTAGAGGATAAAAACTTCATCTTTATTTATGGAATCAAATCAAGAAAAAATTCTAGAGGGTGCGGGACAGATATGGAGCAGGTTAAAGCTTGGGAAAGAGTATAAAAGTGCAGTGTAGGTGGTCTGCGGGGTTGTAGTGGGAAGGTGGAGAAGAGATTTAAATGTGTTTAATGAGGTGTTTGGAGTTTGAAGACTGAGTGGATATTGGAGATAGAAAATATATTTGTTTTGCAATGACCATTTCGGTAGGAATAATAGACAGTAGTATGTTTGAGGAAGTCATCAGAAGTATGAGACTTACACCTATGATCTACTTTGTGGGACAGTTTTTGGAGGTATCATGTTTTATAATGTGCTATGGCTGTGGTCGCGGGAAGAATCAGTAGTTGGAACCAGTCGATCAAGACCTGTGGCTGGGAGTGATTAAGATGTGGGGCTCCAAGCTCAGAACAGGAGAGTGTAGAAATTTGGGAGAGAAGTTGTTGCGAAAGCAGTGTTTAAAAAAAATAATCAGAAACTGAACAAAGTTTGGAAAAACAGCAAGGCCGTACCCATTACGAAGAGTAGGAAAGTTCACCCATTGGGAGAGGCCAGGAGAGCAGGTGACAGAGTGTAGTTTAAAGGTAAAAGAAGAATGTGTGTTGTCAATAGGAATGTTGAAATCGCCAAAGTTGATGGTGAGAATTCAGAGGATAAGAAATGAGGGAGGCGGGCTGAGAAATGTTGAAGGAATTATTGGATTGATCCTGGGGGGCTGTAGATTATAGCAACACGTGTAGAAGTGTTTAATTCAGAATTTTTACTTCAAAAGATTGGAACAAGAATGTAGGAACATAAGGGAGAGCTCTGAATGTGCAGTGTTGGGAAAGGAGCAGTCCAACCCCACCACCTTGTCTGCTTCCATACCTGGAGGTGTGGGTGATGTGAAGACCGCCATGTGAAAGGACTGCGGTAATGCATTGTCTGATTCAGCCATGTTTCCTACAGCTACTTTTACATCCACACTGAGCAGCGGTTGTAAGAAATTACAGCAATATTTACTTATGTCCATATTGCTATTTAATAGTGTACCTTTACAGATGTGTCATATTTTAAAATAATTTAGTTTCAGTTTTACATCTGTACAAAAAGCTTTATATTTAAGGTTTTAGTGAGCACTTAATAACTTATAGCTCCATTTTCATGCACATTAAAAAGAGTTTCTTCATGAGAATGGGATATGATCGTAAAATACCCATAGATTGTAAGCTTGTGAGCAGGGCCTTCTCACCTCTTTGTCTGTTTTACCCAGTTTGTTTATTAGTTTAATATGTTTGTCCCCAATTGTAAAGCGATACGGAATATGTTAGCGCTATATAAATAAATGATGATTATGAAATACAAGCATGTGTTTGTTCAACAAATTGTATCTATCTCGCACACTCTCTCTCTATATATAAATATATATTAAATTCTTTATTTCTTTCAATTCAGCTTTTAATGATAACTTTTGTAAAAATAGTGGGGACATTTCTTAAAATGGTGCAAAGATCACTGTGCAAAAATTTGTTACCCATACAAACCAATCACATTTGCTTTCAATTTCTGCTTCTAGACAGATGTAGGAGTGCTGTGATGTGCGAGGCATATTTCAATAATGTGCCTCCTTGTGACACACATTGCTTGTACACCGGTGACATCTGCACAATGGTAATTTATAATGCCCTTCACTGTATAGTATAGCTTACATTGTTGTTTTTAACACTAATATTCTGCATGAAATGTAGATAAATAGTTCAGTGATCAATAGAGATCAGGGAAAAGAGACAATGTAATTGGAGCAACAATTACTTAATGTTTTTCTATGTTATATCAATCTGATATTCTGATTACTTTTCAAACACAATCTAAATTAGATTTTATGTATATTCCACTTTATTGAAATGTATTTTTCTCTATATGAGGTGTATTTTTATATAACACTTGTTGCACTTGCTTAATCTTTCTGTATATATATATGGCATTTCCATAAGGAGCCATCTATACCTACATTTCATGCCAGGAAAGCCTTCAAAAGTGCATCATAGATATAAGGAGAGAGATTGTATGTTAGAAACATTCATATAAATCATGGGGAATTTGTGGGCAGAATTTTTTATTAAAATAAGATTACTGTAACGGGAAGACGTAATTAAAGATTGTAGGTAACACAAAGAAGAGTGATCAGACCATTAAATAATAGCTGCCCCTCGGCAGATGTGATAGCGGCTTCTCTTGCTGGGTGGAATAAATGTGATGATTTAGGCGTGAAATAGGGAAACACTCACTGGTCACTATTAGGGCTGAATGTCCTACTTTACCAACATGTTGGGGGTTTTTTGGTTCACTTATCAAAAAAAATTTCAACATTATTGGTTGATAAGGAGATAAATGTTGCTTGTTGTGACTGCCTAATTAGTACAATCTGAATGGGAGATTCAACTACCAGAAATTGTATTCTTGTGCTATCGTTTTCACCATAGTAGAAATAGTTTCTGGGAATCAGCTTATGTACCCTTCATTAATACTGTACTTTATTTTAATTACTGTTGCATCCAAATGATCCATTATTGTTTAAAAATATAATGAAAATAAAACTGAGGACTGGTATAAGATGTTGTAACATATTAACTAGTTTATTAGTAATAACTTGGGAACTCGCATTAAATGGTTTGGGTCCTAACTCATAGTCAAAGAACCACCAATCTATAGTCTGCAGTGCATAGTTAGAACAGGTTGTTGTGAAGGGGTTTGTTTATAGTTCTGTTGTTTTCCTATTGTATTATTAACAACACTTTTTAGTTATAAATATTACTTTTACATATTTATGTTTTAGTCAGAGAAGGAGACTTCATTCCAAAGATGTTTGTCTATATACACAAAAAAATTGTCTTTTCTCTCACAACTTAGAAGTAATATAGTTCATCCGACAATCCTTGTCTCCTTGTGTATATATATGTGGGTGGATGGTCCGCCGCGACTGCTACTGCTTTGAATATTGTGGGTAGAGAAATAAGCGGTACACCGTCATAATGTCATCACATCTCTGTGCTTTTTCCTACGTTTCCCTCTATCAAGGAATAGTGAGTCACAAATGCCATAAATGTAGTGTATGTATGTGTGTATGTATATATGTGTGTGTGTGTGTGTGTGTGTGTATGTATATATATATATATATATATATATATATATATATATATATATATATATATATATATATAATGTGTGTGTGTGTGTTTTCATTGCGCTATACTACACTCGTCAATTACGGTTATAGATAAGTCTGACTGCCATGGTAAACTAGTAGAAGGATTGATTTGTTTCGAGAATGCTGCCATTGTGTGGTGCTTAACATATGCTGATTGTATATTCGGACTCACTTTAGACTTACCAATGCAGCATTGCTGGTTAGAAGTTGTGGTCCCTGTGTGGCATCAGGTAGTCTTATAGGGTTTTATGCAGTCATTCATTATTTGGTGTTACTGTATGTGATCTACCTTGTTCTCAACTTTTTGACTCATCTCCTAAGGACACACTGTTATTTTTTACAAGCCATATTCATGTGATTATTGCATAATATGTAAGTGACTTGGGACATTAACCCAAAGCCAAACCCAATGTATGTTATATAATAGGTGGTACTACCTAATATTATGGTCCACTTGATACACTTGTCCAGATGTCAGTCATCACATGTAATTATATGTTCTCGTATAGCAAGTAACAATAATTATGTGTTATATCTGTAAAACTGCTTCAACACTACATTTTATGAACCAATATTGTTTATAGGGGGTGCAAAGTAATCATAGGATTAGGTGTAACAATTACTCCAATTTGTTCTCTTTTATCAAGAAAATCCCAACTAAAGTTGCTATAGAAACATCGTGAGAATTCATTCAGTGTGACTGTAGATGAAATGCTCTGTTCCACACATGCAGCAGACATGCATTAAAGACACTTTATTAAACAAGCTTGATTGTATCACATGGCCGTACACTTTTCTACCCGGTGACACTGATTGTGAACTAAGAAATTTGAGAGATGTTTTGAAGTAAAAAACCACTCAGGACTAGACTTATTTTCACATTTTTGCTCTGCATCATTTTCACCAGTAGTAAGTTTCATATACACAAACTAATTTAATATTGTATTCGCTTATTCATGTATTTATTTTTTAAGGGAAATATCTTTTAGTAGCATATTTGGATTAATATACTTTTTATTTGGGTGGAAAAGGGAACAAAAGTAGGAAACATGACCCTAATCACAATTTACCACTTAAATGCAATCCCTCAGATATTTTCCTACATATATTCTACTTGTAACGCTTATAGGGATGCCAAGTGTGTACTTGAGAGATTTGATATTTCTTTATTCCTTTTTTTCACTGCAAGATCATTACATATTATTACCAGTAATATAAGCATAATTTTCAATGATCTATAAGCTCATGTTAGAGCATATTAATATGCTTTAATAAAGGGGACATTCTTGGCCTTACTAAACCCAGGGGCGCTGATTTATATGGGAACCCGATGACCGTGGCAATCTAGTTCATATGAGGGTGGGGCTCAGAGCAACATTTTGCCCAAGCTGGGTATAGAGAGGGTATAGATATATTATCTCCTTATGCACTGCATGTAACAGACAAATTGTCACAGAACTTGTCCCGCGGTAATTGGGCCAACAGCAAGAGACATAATGTTATTCTGATGTAAACGAAACCTAAAGCAACCAATCAAATTGAACATTATTTTTCAAATGCATTTCTCCTTCTCCTTCGTACTTCAGTTTAAATTTGTATTCGCATATAACATGTAAAACAAAACTTCTGCCATCTAGGATGGCTTTTTGTCCTTTGTTGTATAGGACAGTCCTGTTTTTATCTTGCGTTCCCTGATGGAACATTTGTAGCCTGTATTTGCTGTACTCTAATTATTTGAATTCATACAGCAATGATCAGAAAGAAATTTTTAAAATTTACATTTAGGGGAAATAAATGCTATAACTTACTTCATTCTGCAAAAATCAATGCTACCCTTGTTTTAATATGTATAACGGCATTAATCTGATGCATCTCCTGGCATGCGTACCAGGAGATGTAGAGAAGTTTTGTTTCCTTGACATTCATGAGTATTTTACTTACATCTGCCATAGGTACTAAATCACCTTAATATATCATACATAACATATAGTGAAAATGGAGAGTGGTTTCAGAGCAGTTTCTCTGTTACTACGAGCAGTCCAATGATCTGGCTACATGTTTTATCTCCACATGTACATTTTATTAAATAACATTACTGATAAGACCTACATATCATTCACAGCTAAGAAGCCTCACGTTTTACTCCTATAAAGCCCGGAAGCTGAAATATCTTATATATCATTAATGTACAGTTTTTAAACAGATATGTCTTACAAATGAGTACTGCATAGTCTGAAAGCAGCTAAGTACTAAGCATCATTCATGCACACTTTGGATGTTAATCATTCACATCCATAGAAGTGGATGGGCCATGTGTATCATTCATGTGTCGCCTGAAAACTAAAAATACAACATTTTATTTTCGTACAGCCTGGAATTTGAAAAGCCCTACATATCATTCTTGTTCAGTCTCTAAGCCTATAAATCCTGGCTGTCATTAATGTGTAGAAATTGATCCATCCTAGACATCATTCATTTACAGTCTGGAAGCTCTCATTCATACATTGTCTGAAAGCTTATGGCTATTTCTTTTATCATTATTGTACTAAATGGAAGCTGATTGATCTCACATATTATTCATGTACTGCCTGGAAGGTGAGTTCTCAAATATTATTGTAATACATGTGGAAGTTGAGTGGTCTTACATATAGATAGAACATAGAGCGTTTTTTTTTTAACCAGGCCTTTTAGAAGACAAGGTAGCTGACTGAGAAGTGAATCATTCGTAAAGACTCAGGTCCTGATGGAAACCACCTGCTTTTATTTAGAACCTTATTCTATAGCAGTCCTATAGAAAGTTTGGGACTGAGAAGTATATACTCCCATTATGCTCAATGTTGTGATAGTACGGTGGATGACATTCTCTTGATGTATCCTGGGATGAAAACCTATTTAGCAGACATATTATCTACTCTACTTTAAAATAAGCTATATACAGTAAGAGAGTCCTTGCAAGCTTACAATATATATATAGGAAAATATCAGTTTTATTCATGAGGTTAAGTAGCACAGGTTGCATATTGGCCCAGATTACAATAGGCAGAATTGCTTAGTGGGACTATATGATCCAATCACATAGCAGAGTTATATTGCGGATCAGAAGGATGTTTGGGTATAGAAAGAGAATAAATGTAAGTTATGTGTGAACGGTGTAGAGAGGTGGTAATTGGGTAGAATAGCCTAAGGAGTCTAAGAGGGCAATTTGGTCATTTGATAAGCTTGCATTAAAAAGTTGTGTTTTCAAGAAATGTTGGACGGTTTGGAAGTTAGCCTGAAAGTCTTTTTGTACCAAGGAGGAAATTCCACAAAGTGAGTGCAGCCTGGAAAAATGTACAGTAACTTGGAATGGCAGCAAGTAAAGAGTGAGGATTAGAGGCACAGATGTTCAGCAGAGTGGAAGGATTAAGTTGGGAGATATTTTGAGACAAGTGAAGAAATATATGTTGTTGCAGTTTTGTTAATGACTTTTTATATTATCAAAAGTATTTAATACTGGATTTGGTAAAGTACAGACAACCAATGTAGGGCCTGACAGGCAGAGCATATGTAGAAGAATGACGAGAATGTCTAGCAACATTCAAAATAATTGTAGGGGTAAAAGCCTGGTGTGGGGAAGACCAGTGATAAGAGAATTGCAATAGTCAATGAGGGAGAGTGTTAGTGTATGAATTAAAGTTTTGACAGTAACTTGTGTGGGATATGTGAGTATTTTGGAGATGTTTCTTAGATGCATGCAACAAAATTTTGCAAACAGATCGGATGTGGGAAACAAAGGACAGTTCTGAGTCAAGGATGACATCAAGGTATTGAGAAATAGAGTTGTCAGGTAAGTAGTTTCTGTCAGCTTATGGAAAGATGAATAGCTCAGTTTTTGAAAGATTGATTTTTAGATGATAAGATGACATCCAAGATAAAATGGCAGAAAGACATTTAGTAACGCAGGTCAACGCAGATGGTGAAAGATCCTGAGAATACGGATACATCTGGGTGTCATCACTGAAATCCAAAGGAGCTTCTTAGTGTTCCATGAGACGTTGTACATTTAGGTTTGATAGGACAGGTAGTCTGGGAGGAGAAAAGGATGGTAGAAACTTCATATATATTTGTGGAATTGCATAAAGAGAAGGTGCCAGAGGTTGTGGGAAAGGCTCTGAGAGGTTGTTGCCCAGGGAACAGAATGCAATTTCATATCATATCTGGTCAGTCTTGTTCTTGAAGTAGAAGGCAAGATCCTGGGCACTAAAGGAAGCTGGAGGGGTTGGAGTAGGACGGTTGGGAAGCAATTTAAATGTAATTAAAGAGGCATTTGGTGCTAAAAGCTTGAGCACAGATGAGAGATTGGAAGTATGTTTGCCTGGCAGTGTCCAGAACATTTTGGTAGGGGTGGTAAATAGTAGTAAATTTACGTAAGTCATTAGAGGTGGACAACACAGTGACTCAGTGGTTAACACTTCTGCCTCACAGCACTGGGGTCATGAGTTTGATTCCCAACCATGGCCTTATCTGTGTGGAGTTTGTATGTTCTCCCTGTGTCTGCGTGGGTTTCTTCCGGGTGCTCCGGTTTCCTCCCACAATCCAAAAACATATTAAAATGTTAACTAACTGCTATCAAAATTGACCCTAGTGTGTGTATGTGTTAGGGAATTTATACTGTAAGCTCTATTGGAGCAGGGACTGATGTAAGTGTGTTCTGTACAGTGCTGTGGAATTAGTGACGTTATATAAATAAATGATGATGAGGTAGGAGATATTCACCGATGACTATCTACTTTGCGGGATAGTTTTTGCTTCATTTGTGTGCCACAGTAGCTGCAACTGCTCAAGTTCTGTTGCTTGGGTGTGATTGAGAGGTGGCACTGCTAGATTAGGACAGGAGAATGTAGAAATTGGGGAGCGATGTTGTTGCAGATAGGAACGTTTTTGCAAAATAAGAGATTAAAGGTGGTAGGGAGATTGCAAGTGATCAGTTGGTAGTTTGAGAGAGGAAAATTTGAAAGCAAGCATTGGTCATCACTATCAGTGGGAGAGTTGATCCATTGGGGGAGGCTGAGAGAGGAGTTTAGAAAATATAGTATGGAGGCAGAAGGATAATGTGGATCAGTAGAGATGTTGAAATTACGCAAGATGATGGTGTGGATGTTAGAGGATAAGAAATGAGGGAGGGATGAAATGTTTAAGGAATTGCTGGAATGATGGATCATATAGAAAATGGAATGGAAATATGGATGGTGTGTATTTAAAAAGATTGGAAAGTGGTTGAATGAACAGGAAGATGAGATAGGAATGTGCAGCACTGGGAAATGTGAAATTCAACTTCACTTCCTTGTCTTCTTCCAGAGTGGGCAAGGAGTAGACTACTGCGTTAAAGGGTGGTAGGTGAGGTATAGACTGATAGTATGAGCCATGTTTCTGTTATTGCCAGAAGGTTGCGGTTGTTTGAGACAGAGGTCAAGGATGAAGCTAAGTTTGTTATAGATTGATCATGCATTCAATATGGCACATATAAAGAATATTGAAGGTGACGGGAGAGAGGTGATATTTTTAAGGTTTGCTGGATTTCTGTAGCGTGCAGAATCAGAATGAAGTGTGTGGTAGATGTTGGGGGGAGTTACATTTGGTGATATCACTAGCTGTTAGAGACAGAAGTATTGAGAGATAAAGAAGAAGATGATTGTAACATTTGAACTGAACATTTTGTACTGACAAGTAGAAGTTAATTAATTAAGGAATGAATACAGGAATGCTTTTCATAATTGGACAAATAAACAAAAGAATGTAGTGAGCAATAGAATCAGCAAGTTACATTGTCCATTGACATGGTGAATGCTGTTACTAGATGTAGTATATGAATGTTCTCTGGTGGTTCTCAGATATTTTCTTGTTTAACTGTGAATTCCCATTACTTTGCAAGTGAATCACTTAAAATGGAGACTACAAATGTATACCTCCCAATGCCCCTTCCTGCTCTTGGAGAGACTAAGTACTATGGTAAGACAAACAATCTTTATTCCCACTCAATAAATTAATTGCGGCAGAAATAGAAGTGACCAGTCAGGGTCTGGTCCCTTGTTAGCCAGTAGGATCCTGTAGATTTCATCCAGACAGGGGATGGTGCTGCATGTAGCCAAATACTCCCTGTAATCTAGTCACTCGTGTCGGTGGTCTATGGGTCATGCACTAATAATCACCACAGCCACCACCCAGTACCTGAAGCAGCCTTGCTGCAAGTTTTTGTATTTGCCTCGAACCTAGGATTGTTACTGATTTGGCTAATTACACTCAATTCTTCAATACACGTATATGTATACAATTACATCTACCCATAAGAAATTACAAAAGCATGCAATTTAGGCACAACACCAGGAGAACGGAAAACGATGATAATGTGATCATTGGGACCAAGCCAAACAGTTACCATCTCATTTGTCACTGCTGTTAAATTCAAGCAATTATTTTTAATGTTACTTAAAAGTTTCATAGAATGTTTAGTTAATAGATTCATAGAGGCTTTAGGAAAGGTTTCGTACAATGTGTTTTCTGACACATACACAATTCAAGTTTCAAACATGTCATCATGTGATTGTTTCTGATATAATTTTTTGGCAGTGAACTGCCAGGAGTAATGCAGTTATGTAAGTTGCTTCTACCTGTTTTGTATATTATAATTATGTGTACAGTACATACAAGTTAATAAGCACATACACACCCTGTGTACTTATACACCAGTGTACACTTTACATCTTGGTATCGAGGCATCACACCTCTCATTTATATCACTCAGTGGCCACTTTTATTAGGTACACCTACGACTGTAACGCAAATATATAATCAGCCAATCATGTGGCAGCAAGTCAATGCATAACAGCATGCAGAGGTTCCCTTGTAGTTCAGACCAAACACCAGAATGGGGCAGACATGTGCCTTTGATAGTGGAATGATTGTTGGTGCCAGACGGTGTGGTTTGAGTATCTCAGAAACTGGTGATATGGGATTTTCAGGCACCGTAGTTTCTAGAGTTTACATAGAATGGTGCGCAAAACAAAACACATCCAGTGGGACATTTCTGCTTTTGTTAATGCGAGAGGTCAGAGGAGAATGGCCAGATTGGCTCAAGGTGACAAGAGGGCAACAGTAACTCAAATAACCATGAGTTACAACAGCATATACAGAAGAGCATCTCTGAATGCACAGCACATCAATCCTAGAAATGGATGGGCTACAGCAGAAGACCTCATCACTCCAGTCAGCTAAGAACAGGGAAATGAGGCTACAATTGGCACAGACTATAACCAAAGCAGGTTAGCTAAAGATCTGAAAAATTGTTCCTTAGTCTGATGAATCATAAACAACATAAATCCATGGATCCATCCTGCCTTGTGTCAACGGTGCAGACTGGTGGCAGTGGTGTGTTGATATGGGGAATGTTTTCACACATTAGGCCCTTTCATGCCAATTGTGCATCATTTAAATGCCTCCACCTACCTGAGTGTTACTGCTGACCACAGCCTGCCCATCTTCTAATTGCTACTTTCAGAAGGATGATGCATCATGTCACAAAGCACACATTGGGGTATATTTACTAAACTGCAGGTTTGAAAAAGTGGAGATGTTGCCTATAGCAACCAATCAGATTCTAGTTAACATTTATTTAGTACATTCTACAAAATGGCAGTCAGAAATTGATTGGTTGCTATAGGCAACAGCTCCACTTTTTCAAACCCGCCGTTTAGTAAATATACCGCATCATCTCAAGCTGGTTCCACCAACATGACAATAAATTCAGTGTGTACTAATAGAGAGATGTACCTAATAAAATGGCCAGTTTGTGTGTGTGTGTGTGTGTGTGTGTGTGTGTGTGTGTACAGTCTTGCAAAATGCCCCTTTTCTACTTTATACTATTTATTGTACTTTGGTGAATATGACCTACATAACTAAATATTGCGCTAGACAGTGGATCTTTAGTATGGATCCAACTCTAGACTTCAATCTACTTTCCACAGTACCACATCTGTTTTGGCACAGATTAATACAATTCAGCTTCACAGTGTGGAACAGAGGTGTAATACTTTTTAAGTTCAGACAAGTCTGTGACAATATGGCACAGTGCAGTAGTGTTTAATTGTCTACAAAATAGCCCCAGAATGTGTATTTTATCTCATCAAGGACATTTGAAGGCATTAATGTTGGCATATTGAACTTTGCTTATATACTCTGTTTGTCTGCACATAGCAGGCAGTGTAAACTAAGTTCCTGGCACTCTAGCACTGATACCTTTTGTGTGCACAATGTTTTGATAGAGCATAGTAGCGCTTATGTAAAGGGAAGTTGGCGCATACAATGCCAATTTGCTAAGCAATATCTGTCTTTGTATACAAAATTGAGTTATATATCTGGTGCTACAAAAAGTGGAGACAGCGCTGGGAAAATCTCAGACCAAGACAAACATCATAGGTGAGATGTCAGTCAATACAATAATCTCCAAGTAAAACAACCAAAGGAGAATCTGGAGATTATATACCAATGATTTAATCACATATACAAAAAAAGAAATAAATGCACATCTCTGTTAACTCTAATTACAGTATAAAAATTCCATCATAAGACAACATTGCAAGAAATAAAAAGTAATAATAAAAAAGAGGAAAATACAAATAGTGGTGTATGTTCCTCGGTGGGCCTATGAGCTCAATAATTATAGTTATAATTGCACAAGGTGGATCATCGACACAAAACCAATAATATGGAAAATAAATCATAAGTATCAACAAATAAGAGACTCCATAGATGTTAGGGATGTGTAAAACACAATCTTACTGTTTTACAAGAAGTCCTCCGGTATTTGTGAATGAAATGGAATATATCCAAGTAAATCTTCAATCTGATGTTAAGTCTGGGAACTTAATGTTTTCACAATCCAAACTTGCCTTAGATGTTAAAGAGGTTGCAACTTCTTATAAGTGTTGGTCGCGGCATGCCAGTTTGCTAGCTCCGCTGTAGAAGGATAAGTAGAAACAGGTGCGCACCTGATGTTGGTCCGTAGAGATCAGAATAGACGCCGGAGTGTTCTTAATATGTCCTTAGTTAGCGTACTCGCATGAATGGATAGGACTGGGTCACTCCTCGGCCAATCAAGTTGTAAATGAGCACAGATAGCTTACAGCATGTGCTGGTATGGTAACAAATGGCAACGCGTTTCGTCCACCGTGCTGTGGACTTTCTCAAGCCATAACCTTAACTATAATTATTGAGCTCATAGGCCCACCGAGGAACATACACCACTATTTGTATTTTCCTCTTTTTTATTATTACTTTTTATTTCTTGCAATGTTGTCTTATGATGGAATTTTTATACTGTAATTAGAGTTAACAGAGATGTGCATTTATTTCTTTTTTTGTATATGTGATTAAATCATTGGTATATAATCTCCAGATTCTCCTTTGGTTGTTTTACTTGGAGATTATTGTATTGACTGACATCTCACCTATGATGTTTGTCTTGGTCTGAGATTTTCCCAGCGCTGTCTCCACTTTTTGTATTTTATATATTTTAGGGGTGTCAGCACCATCCCATGATAGCTGCAGGGTTCATCTTTTTCCATATGTGACAATTATTCAGCGCCAAGGTTACTGTATTTCGATATTTGTTCCAATATATCTGGTGCTCACTATAATATGCTGAGTCCTATCTTGGGCCAATCATATAAAACTAAGCCATATAATAGTGACAAGTATACATAGTTGGGACATATCTGGTATCAAATATAAGAACCTGAGCCACATCGAGTCGCAAGTCTAGAGAGTTGAGCCATATCTGGTACCAACCATGCTAAGATTGCCATATCTGACACCAAGTATAATATGCTGAGCCTTCGTTGCTGTCAAGTATAATATGCTGAACACTAGCTTATACGTGGAGACACATATAAAATGCTGAAACCTTTATTGTACAACGTAAACTAAAAAAAAAACTTACCTGGGGCAAATAGAATAGTCCAAACTATATCTGGTGACCTATATAGCCCTACTATTCATTCTCATGTTAAAATGATTCCTCATACTAGGTTCCCAAGCAGCATTCAGCTTGTATTAGGACTGGCTAATATAGTAATAGTAATTTCTCAGTGCTACTCCCTTTTATAGGACAGAAAAAGGACATTTGGAATACTTTGATATAGTACCAAGACTAATCAATTGCCAGAAATTCTATCTTGATGTTTAGAAAAATAAACTTTGAATAAAGTGCTGTCACAAGTAAAAAACATCATAAAATATATCTTTATACTATATCTAGTAATTGTTGAAGGTTAATCGAACTCTGCAGCCCTGCACAGATCAGATATGAAAAATTATTTATTGCATTACATTAATGAGTTTCCTTTCTCTGGGCAGCTATTTAACATGGTGAATATACCCTTGAGTAGTTTTTTATCACTTTACAGACATTAATTACTAATATTCAGTGTGATCATCATTATTGTTTAGATACTAGACACAACTATAAAGAGTAATATCTTTATTAAGAGCAAAGTCAAATCTAGGATCTGTTCAGAAACATTGTTCTCGCATATTCTTTTTCTTAATCAAAAAAATCTTTGCATAGTCACCAAAGTGTGTTTGTGATTTATCTGTACATTATTTGTGGCAATTTTCACTGATAAAATGCATTGAAATGGGTGACTTCTGCTTTCAGTTGTTAGGTGATAGTGCAGCATTAACTGATGGTTCTCAGAAGGCTGCAGAGAGTGGGGGTGAGTAGGAAGATTAATCAGAAGCTCGTCCTTCCTCACACACTCCAACCCCTCCTCATTGTCATACATTTTTTGGTAAGGGTGGTGAGAAGAATCACAAAGTCCCAGGACAATTTAGCTGCATGGAGAGGAGAGTACAGTTTATTGAAGGAGTCTGTAGATACATTAGGAAGGGGGTTTGCCAGCTCTTGCCAAAGTCAGTCCCTGCCCAGTGGGGCAGGGGGCGTGGCCACACCCCAGAGGGCTGCCTAGAGCTATAATGCACTAGGCTGCCCATTAGATATCTCCTTACCCCCAAAGTTTACACCTGCAGGACATACATGTCCACGGGTGTCCACTGCGGCTCACGGTTTCAGGGACTTTCCCGCTGGGATCGTAGCAGTTGAGAGGTATGTGTAAAACTGAAAAACAATAAACAAGTGTGACTGCAGGCCCAGCACAGCTATTGCTACCTTAATATTCAGGCGTTTATGGGCATGTCCTAGTTTAAAGTATTGTAAAAGCTATCTAAGATAGGATATAATTACTTCTATTTTTTAAAATGAGCAGTCTGTTTTGTTTTCTTTATTTTTGAAATGTTCACACAAGTGTAAATAATAAATAATTTGATGACAATCAATCTTGATGATTCAGTTGCTACAATAAAATAGTAGAAATGTCGCACTTTTTATAATACACTTCGCACATATTTCATGCCACATGCCAATAGTGATGTAATAACCGGCCTATAATAAATGACTTGTGGTTAGTAGGTATATCAGAACTAGTGACTTATAAAATGAAGTGTTTATAAAAAAACATTATAGGTGTTAAAGGTACCTTTTCTTTATCATGACTAGCTAGCACTTTTTGCCTGGAGAACACCTCAACATTGCATGTGTTTATGGGGCCTATTAATTAACTGGGTTTAATTATCATCCGTCATCACGACAATGGCAGATTATTTTTTTTTCTTCATTTTTTAAAAATTCATCCCAATAGGATGCTGTCCTGGCGATGGTTTTATGTAACTTTCAACTCCGGTTACTATCGTAAAGTAGCTTTGCACATACCCAACCCATGTGGTCTTGCAAATTTGTAACTGGAGGGGGGAGCAGATATGTTGCAGAGAGGGATCCGGAGATCCCTCTACCACAATGCTCTCCCCATAGGATTCTTCAGATGGCTTTAGCCATCGGGGGGACAAGTTCCGAAAGACTAATCCTTTTCGGAACTTGATAAAATTGCCCAGACCGCAGTTCCCATTGACTATTATGGAGACTGCGGTTAATGTAGTAATTTGCCTAATGCAGGAGATATTCCTGATATCTCATGCGTCAGGCTTTTCTTACATTAATATTTTAATTAAAAATGCCTATCCATGTGGAAAAATCTATTTCATAAATAGGCCCCTATAAGCTTCTCACAAGGGTACATATGTTTTAGTCAAAATTAGCTGTCAGACTGAAGGTGAACACCTGAAACATCCAGACTAAGAAGTCATTAAAAATAATTATATTGTAATTATGAAACAGTGATGATGTCATAGGACTTTAACAGGAGATAGGGACATTCCTGATGTAGGGCAGAGCTTCACAGGGATACCTATAACTGTCCACAATCAAAATGACTCCAAATTGCTCATACCTCCCAACATTTCACTCACCGGCATCGGGACAGGAGACGTGGCCATATCACAATAGGGGTGTGGTCACTCCCCCCAGTGGGCTGCCTAGTGCTGTAGGCTGCCCCTTAGGTACCCCCTTCCCCTCCAAACACTGCAGCATGCACCAGTAGCAGGTGCTCTGCACACATCACCTCTGCTATGTGGACGGAATCGCTGTGCTATGTGGACAGGAGATACCTCCCAACATTCCTACTAACGGGACAGCGTCATAAAATTAGGACAGTTGGAAAGTATGAATCGCTGAACACTGATTAATAGGCCTTGTCTACCATGATAGCAGCCATCTCCTTTTTTTTTTAATAGAAGTATGTTTGGGGAGATTATATATAAATACATATCTGATTAACATATGCTACAAACCGAAGACAATTATTTCTTTCAGGGTATGCAGCATACTGTATGCTTTATTATAAAGGAAGAGCATCAGTCACACAGTGGCAGACTGAGGTTTCAGTTTCTTCACTTATATGTACTTTTCTTTTACATATGCCAACTGAATCTAATAGAGGATTGGTTTGTTTTTTTATAGTGAAACCTGTATATTGGGAATAAAAGCCTTTATAGAGAAAGAGTTTGCATATCGCCCAAAACCTCAAGTAACTTTAGCAGGGGAGGGCTGGCAATTTTTAGCCCGGTGGGCAAGACTTGACCCAGCAGTCTATTAGGAACATTTCAAAAGACAAAAATTCAGGTAGCCCGTGACCCAGCCTAAGGTAGCCCACTATGGGGCCAGCCCGAGGGCAGATGCCCCACAGCCCAGCCTGCTCCTGAACTTGAGTCATGTAACCGTGTACACTGCATGGAGAGTTTTGTCTTACTTATTAGATTAACTATATGTTATTTTTATCCATGTGCATTCATTATTGACATACTTTGTACCAATATTTAATGTAGGACAGTGGCTTCATTATAAAGTGTGTTCAGATACTCCATATCATTATACAAATTGCTATGTTCATTATCTGAGTAACTGTATATCATGGCAGAGAGCAGTGTGATTAATATCAGTGTGCACATACTCAGCACCACAGTGAAGAGCTTATTCATCATCAGTATGTAGATGCTATCCTACAGAGCAGTGTGACCACTGACGCATTATATATATTCGCTATGATGAAGCCATGGCTGATTAGGGTGGGTACAAATGGGGTCCACTGGGACTCGGCAGTAGATATGATGAGCAATTATATTTATATATAATTTTTCCCATCTTGTTAATGATAAATGATAGCAAATGTGAACCAATAATATATTACATATGCACAAACACACACTATTCTTTTCGTTCCTCCACTTTCCAGACTACAAGAACAGAGATTAAGAAGACCTGCAGACTTAGGCCTGCAAAATGTGTTAACTTGTTGACAGAGTTATGTCTCTTTATTTATGTTTTTATCATTTACCAGCAACTCTCGTCTGAGATTTCTTAGAGCTTTATTTTCTTGTGCCGGATTTCAATAATTGACAAAAGCTGCCATGTTCTCTTCAGGACTAAATATCTGTATGTGTACAGACATACATTGAAAGTGTTTGTATCTGCTTGCCAAAACTCTAAATTAAGAGTAATACCTGTTGTGCAATCAACCTGTGAGCGGAGAGCTAGGGCCTTGTTTAGAGTTAGCAGTAAATCCAGCTAAAAGGTGCAATTTATACCTTGGCAAAACCATGTTGTGCTGCAAGAGAGCAAACTTAAAATGTGCAGACAGACTTAGGGCTTGGAATTATCGTGTCCTAGCCGAACTCTAAATCACAGTGTAAAGATAAAGCTGCCTAGTATTTGTGTGCTACATGAAGAAGCAAACAGAATTTTTCATGCATACAAAATACATTTGCAGCACTTGTATCACAACAAGGTTTGTCCAGGTACAAATGTGCACATTTCAGCCTGATTTCTTCCTAAATGAAGCCCTAAATCTTAACTGACTGTGCATGTGGGCCTCATTTAGAGTTCAGCTTGGAGGATGCCATATTTTTTTTGCCGTCATACATACATTTCCGTACTGCGCGTGAGCACTAAAAATGTGTCCGTATCTATATTTTTATGTATTGTAGACTTGCATTCCCTACGCTTGGAGAGGCAGAGACAGGCAAGCATATACTAACTGTAGTAAGGTCATGTTCACGTAAGTGCAGCACGATTAGACTTGGACACATCCTGAAATACACCTTTTAGGAGGCCTATCTCTTGTAGGTACTGGAGGACTGATGCAAAAAAAAATGATGATGACTATTTGGCTACTTCTGATTGGCTATTTGCATATTGACCTCTCTGATAGTACCGCATTCATTTATTGGGCAGCTTTATTATATCAAGTCGCGGATGCCTATTCACATGACTTATTTGTCATTTCAATTTGGACTACTGCAGGAACGAAGATACCACTGGATTTTTTAAAGGCTGAAGCAGCGCATGTTGGGGGTGTTTGTATTTAATGACATCTTACATGAAAATGCGGCTTCCGCATATAATAATAATAGTCAAGATTTTAATCTCTTGTTTGGATATTACACTTTTATTATACTATATTGTATACAGATACTGTTCAAATAGGGTATTGTGACTTAAGCAATTACTACTAACACTGTAACACTTGGCTCTATACTATTAGTTAGGCATAGGTATACTCACACTTCTACCTCTGGCACAAATATTACTGATTTTGAGTTAGACGCACTTCAAAATGCGTCCTAGTCAACATACACACACATGTACCCTTTTTGCATACGTGTTTTCTAAGTATATTCAGTGCACTAATGCATTCAACACTAAAAGAGGCCCTTTTATTTATGGTGAAGCTACTGCCGTTTACATGCATTTCAGTGGACATGCATTTCAGATGCCTTTTTTATTGGATCAGTGAAAATGCTGCATACAGAGTTAGTTAAAACCTAGTGTGCCAGCAGAGAGCAGATCACATAGTGAATTACAAGCAATTATCTGCTGATTTTCACTGACACATTAAATGCTGGTTTCAAAACTCAGGTGTGCATATGGTGTTGGACAAGTTACAGGATTATTTCCATCTTATGTTCCCCTTTACCTTGTACCATTGTGCAGAAGCTCTTATCTCCTCATAGACAAAGCCTGATATTTGTGCACACATACATATATATGTTCTAGATCTTTTGGCACCTCATCTGACCCATTTTAATTACCCAAAAGCCTTTTAGATAATGAGCAACTATAATTTTAGATGGGAGCCCTTAGGGGGGGAACAGGCTCACATTGCTGCCTGGAATATTTAGTATGGTTTCATCTTGTTCATCTAATAAAATGTAAGGTAATTAACTCTGCTCTGTTCTCTCATTCTTCAGCTCAAATTGAAATAATTCCGTGCAAAATCTGCGGGGACAAATCATCAGGGATCCATTACGGGGTCATCACCTGCGAGGGTTGTAAGGTACAGTATATGATGAAATAATAACCCTGCTTTTGTATTTTAGATGCACCGGGAATACAATCAGATATAGAAAAAATAACTGGTGTTTGTTTATATTGTGTTTACATGTATGTAAATTAAGATATATGAGCAGAGAAAGCACTTTTAAAATGAGAAAAATAATGAAACAAATACATAAATGCTACATATTTACTAGCTAAGTAGGAGAACATTACACGTTTAAATTGGAGGACAACTAAAGCCAACATATGATATTTTCATGTATGAGGGGAAATACATCGTTCACACTTACCCTATCATTTTACTTCAGCTTTGCTTAAAAGCTAGTGTGCTGGAGTATTACCCTCCCCTTCTATCAAGCTAACTAGAGCCACATCCTACAGCTTTTGAAGAGGAGCTCAGAGAGGGCTAATATCAGGGCTAATATCAGATAAAAAAAAAGCTAAAATGGCAAGGCATGCCATCAGCCATTTACGCAGAACAATTGTTACATAGAAGACCGCAAATCAGTCTTTGAGGCTCAGTCATCTCTACTGCTGTTTACTCTTTCTTAATTCCAGAGTGATGCTAAACTTAGCAGTTTTTCTTGCCTGCTTTCTGCAAGGGGATGGGACAGATAGCATACTGGTCACACTTAGGTAAGTATGAATAGTTTTTTAGGGCATTTTATGTTCACATGCAACACATAATGTTTGACATATATTGATATCAATCAGCAGATTTATTGCACTTGCTTGCAATTTCTTTACGTCCAGATCAACACTAAATTACTGATTTAGTAAGCAACCAACAAAATACAACTAAAAAAACAAACAAATATATATATATATTTTTTTAAGGAAACCTAAGTGAAAATGAAAAAAACCAACAATACACTGGTTACATGAGTGCAGATTTCCTATCCCGATTTTCTCTATAAATTCATCCTTTTATCTTACAGCACTGCTCTTTCAATTGCCAAACAGACATTCTTCATATATCTAATATCTACCCAGTTTTCTAACCCACATTGCCTCTTTGCCACCTTCAACTCCCTTCTCTCCCCACCGGACCCTTCTCCCCCCCTTTCTGCCTCACAGCCCATGATTTTGCCACCTACTTCAAACACAAAATCGACACCATACGAGAAGACATTTCCTCTTGCTAAATTACACATACTCCACCCACCTTCACCTACACTCCCCAATCCACCCTTAAGTCTCTCCAGTAATTGAAGATGAAGATTTTACACTTATCTCCTCATCTCACCCTACAGCCTGTCCCCTCAGCCCTATTCCCTCCCAACTTCTCCTTTCCCTCTCCACTGCCTGCCCACCTCTAGCTCACCACTTCAACCTGACTCTCCACACTCACACTTCCATCCTCCTTTAAGCATGTGCTCATATCAACAAAGAAACCATCTCTCAATCCAGCCGCTCTCTCCAACTACCGCCCTACTTCTTTCCCCCCTTTGCCTCCAAACTACTTGAGCGATTAGTGTACAAACGCCTGTCTCACTTTCTCTCCTCTAACTCCATTCTCAACTCTCTGTGATCAAGCTGCCGTCCCAACATTCCACTGAAACTGCTCTCACAAAAGTGATCGATGGTCTACGTACTGCAAAGTCTAATGGTGATTTCTCCATACCCATTCTCCTGGACCTCTCTGCTGCTTTTGACACTGTTGATCACCCTCTTCTCCTACACACCTTTCACTCCAATGGCCTTCATGACACAGTTCTTTCCTGGTTTGCCTACTACATCTTTAGCCACTCTTTTAGTGTTTCTGCTTCCAACACCCCCCTCTTCCCCTTTCTATTGAAGTTCCACAAGGCTCTGTCCTTGGCCCTCTGCTCTTTTTTCTCTACACCACCTCTCTCTGTGAACTCATTGAATCATTTGCCTCCAATACCAGCTCTATGCTTAAGACAAGCAATCTATCTACCCTCAACTCTCACTATCTGGTGGGGTCCCACAATGATCTGTTCTTGGCCTTTACTTCTTTAATTGTATACCTCTTCCCTTGGGGCACTAATTCACTCACTTGGCCTCCAGTACCACCTATACGCTGATTACACCCAAATCTATATTTTTTCCTCTGACTTCTCCCCGTTCTGTATTGTCTTGTGTAACCTACTGTCTTTCTGTTATCTCCACATGGATGTCCCAACGCTACCTAAAGCTCAACATGTCCAACACAGAGATTATCATATTCCCTCCTGCCAGAGTCACCACCTGCCCTCAGATCTCCCTCACTATCAATAACACCACAGTTATCTCAATATCCCAAGCCTGCTGCCTTGGTGTCACACTTGACTCTGCCCCCTCCCAGTCATGTCGACATTGTCAGAATACGCCCTTTTCTTACTCAACATGCTACCAAAACTCCTTTCAATTCTCTCATGATCTCCTGTCTTGACTACCTCCTGCTATCTGACATTCCTGCCACCCATGTATCCACACTTCAATCCATCTTAAATGCTGCTGCAAGACTGATCTTCCTCTCTCACTGCTCCATATCTGCTGCATCACTTTGCAAATCCCAACACTGGTTCCTTTTGTCCTTCAGATTCCATTTCAAATAGCTCACCCATATCTATTTCTGACCTGCGCTTTGTCTTGTCTCTGGTAACCACCTCTCCTACCTACAAGACTTCTCCCGTGCTGCTTCCCACTTATGGAATTCCCTGCCTGTACTTGGCAATTCTATCTCAGGCTTTTCATCAAATTTCAAGGGCATTTTCTGGCACAGACTCTCATTCCATGGGTTTTCAATGGGATTGAGCTCTGGGGGTAAATGTATCAAGCTGCGATTTGTTGTTTTTTTTTATTTTTTGTTTCAGAGATTTATAATCGCTGCATCTCTGGCTATTTTTGGCGATTTTAAAACACCTATCCCTCCCATTTTGAAGTAAAACTCGCTGAAGATTAAACACAAACTCACCCGAATTTCAACAGAAACTAAAACTCACCCGAGATTGAACAGAAATAAAAACATGCTGTTTGAGCTATCATCATTGTCAGGTATTTATATAGCGCCACTAATTCTGCAGCGCTGTACAGAGAACTCACTCATATCAGTCCCTGCCACATTGGAGCTTATAGTCTAAAATCCCTGACATACACACACACAGAGAGACTAGGGTCAATTTGATAGCAGCCAATTAACCTACCAGTATGCTTTTAGAGTGTGGGAGGAAACCAGAGTACCCAGGGGAAACCCACGCAAACATGGGGAGAACATACAAACTCCACACAGATAAGGACATGGTCGGGAATTGAACTCATGACCCCAGTGCTGTGAGGCAGAAGTGCTAACCACTAAGCTACTGTGCAGCTATCTGGTCAATGTTAAAATAACAGGAGGAACAATGAAAGTTTAAATAAAGCATGTGTTTTTGTTGTAGAGGAGCAAAAATTATGATTAATTTTCTTACGGGGGACGAAATATCTTATGAATAATTTAGTGGGCCAAATTTAATTAATCGTTTATATGTAATATATTTTTTTATTATTATATTACAGTGGTTTACTATTTCATCACCAGTGGGGCAATATTTATATTTTTATGATGTGGCAACACTTAGTACAAGTATGTAATTTAAAGTACATACTTGTGGCACTACAAGTGTCCGCATTCACATGAGCACTTGTAATGTCACAAGTATGTAGTTTAAATGGCGTCCCCATGTTGAAATATTAACATCATGAGAAAACAAATTATTGCCTCATTGGTAATTAAATATTAAACCCAAAATAGTAATAATAATAATAATAATAATAATAATAATAAAACAATTCTTATATTCATTACAGAAATTTGCACCCATCATGTGTAGGCGTTGAATTAAGATGCATCTCAAGGGGAAGGTTTACTTAATGTGCATATAATGCCCCTCACTATACTGTAATGTTATTGCACCTGAATGCCCCTTATCTACCTTTTTGAAGTGCAGGAGGCTGTAGGTATTAGATACACACATCTCAAATAAATGGTGCAATTTGGGCATATGGCCGTGCAAAACATTTTACAAGATTACAATATTCTAAAGCACTTACATCCAACTCTAACATAAATGCAGCAGCTACAATAGTTACACTGCTAACTTAAGTATCAACTGTTACAAACACCTCTTTTTATTGTAAAATGTGGGCAGGTTCCTCTTTACCTTCTGTTCCATTTCATTGCAATTCGTTTTTTTGTGTCACACAAACTAATTTGCACAACTAATTTATTTGTAAAATAATGTGTCCCCCGTAAGCTAATTTCTAATCATTTTTGCCCCTCTAAAACAGAAATCATGCTTTACTTAAACTTGCATTGTGCCTCCTGTTATATTAACCTTGACCAGCAGTGTAGCAGTGATGTGATTGCTAATCCCGCCTATAGAAAACAGTTGATTCTGGCAATTTTCAATTTAAACTTGGGCAAGTTTGCAAAATCACAGATTCATACATTTGACAACTTGTTTAGCTAGAGCGGCAAATTGTCGGGACTGCAATTTGTATCGATTTTGAGACTGATGATTTTACATCAAATCACCGTTTAATACATCGGCAAGTTTAAACTCACCCGAGAAAATCGCTGAAAATACAAAATCGCAACTTGATACATTTACCCCTTGTGCTCCGAATGACCCATGCTAAGACTTTGATCCTCCTTTTCTCAAGCCATTCCTTTGTTGACTTGGACCAGTTCTTTGGATGGTTAAAATGTTGGAAGGTGAAGTTCATCTTCAGCTTACGGACAAAGACCAGCAGGTTTGGTGTCAAAATATTTTGATATTTGGAGCTATTCTTTATGCCCTCTATCCTGACTAGAGCCTTTGTCCCAGCTGAAGAGAACCATCATCAAAGCATGATGTTGTCACCACCATGCTTCACAGTAGGTTTGGTGTTCTGTAAGTGATGAGCTCTGGTGACTTTGCGCTAGTATTAAGGCCAAAAAGTTCACATTAAAAGTGGAAATGGTCTGACATGATTTATCTTGATTTCAGGCTTTACATTATATATATCTGCAGTTTTCATGGAAATACAATAACCTAACTGAATCTGCGATTCTGTGAAGCAAACAATTTCCATCATAAATTTTGCATTATAAAAACAAATTTGACATGAATTCTCTAAGGACACAATAACAGATGTTAATAAATGTGATTTAATATGACAAAAGCTCACAGTGTTTACTGAATAAATATGCTGATAACTTATTGACATATAAATGCAAATTAGTTTTAAAATTAAACAGAAATAAAAACTCGGAAACAGTAGTACCATACTCGCCTACTATTTTGTCACTTGCGAAAAGGCTAGAAAGTTTGGATAATTCTTAGATGCAGACTAATCCCCCCAAACTGTCAATTTTACAAATCATTTCATTACTTCCTTGTTCAACCCTTCTCTTCTATGACCATTTTTTCTCCTATCATTAAAAGAAGTGATCGGGTATGATAATCTGTTTTACAACTGATATATTGCCCTTTTGTCCAAGAACAATTATAGTAATGTGTTTTAAAAATATATCATAACTCTCTTCTGAAACATAGCAGAGATATAGCATGAATTCCACTAGACATGGTATGATTTTCTGCACATATACATATGAAACGTGATTACATTATACTGATTCCTTGGGTAGATATATCTTTCCTATATATTCCTTATGGGGCCTGAATATTTCATTACAAATGTCCTCAAACATAAGTTATGGAAAGTTTTGATCCATTATGTTTTCCATAAGAGCTATATTAAGAAATGATAGTGCGCAAATAGACATTATATATAAAAAAAAAATCTTTGCAAGTTTAAATTGGCCAATAAAGAGTTCATTGCTCTTATCTGATAGCAGAGCATCTCTGAGTAAATAATCATGGTAAGGTGGCAGAAAGAAGTATGAAGTATGGGTGTTTGTCATGTAATCCATGTAGAATTTGGCCCACACCAATAGGCAGAGTACCCTGTCCAGGGCCCAGATCAATTCCCTCTACACTGATCATGTCATAATAATTTAACTTTTGAGGCAGTGTTTTTTTTGCTTAAGTCGTCTATTGAATGCTTCTGTTTATTAATATCCTGTCTCAACTGAGACATACCCAGGGTTCTCTGAGCTGTGCAAATTTACCCTTGAAATTATACCACTCAGGGACTCTGCACCTTTGTCTGCCCCAATAAAGAAGACAACTTTAGTCAGGCCGTGTGGTGTCCCAGAATTACTGAGTCTCTTAATTGATCATGTTCTAACAATTACCAG
This sequence comes from Mixophyes fleayi, assembly GCF_038048845.1. Lineage (NCBI taxonomy): Eukaryota > Metazoa > Chordata > Amphibia > Anura > Limnodynastidae > Mixophyes > Mixophyes fleayi. The sequence continues at coordinate 130,399,532 of NC_134405.1, forward strand.
CTCACTAATTGCAGGACCCCTATAGGGGTATATTCTATATACCTATATCAGTTACTGCAGCTAGTCTCCCTGTGAGACTCAGTGGATGACTTCTCTACAGGACATATCAGTTCCTTTAAACTTGTCTCTTTCATGTGCAGGCTGCACTGCTCCACCCAATGGTTCAATAACTGTAGTGGGGTTTGAAGCTTCTCTGCCATTTGGCTAAGATCAGGTGTAGATGACCATGTATGCAGTGGGGCTTAAAGGTGTCCCCTGTAGGCTATGGGCTGTGAGCTGGTCCTCTAGCCATAAGACCGGTTGCTAGGAAACAAAATCAGAAAAATGTATTTCACCTACTTAGATGAAAGCGACTCACCTGTAATGTGATCCTCTACAGTGAGATATCAAAGTCTCCTAATTACTGTAAGAGCGGCTCCGTTAGAGTAAGGAAACTAGAAGGGGGAAATCTCACCCATTATACAATCCTCCAGGATCTCAGTGAAAAGGAGGCTTTCTTAGATCCGTATATGCAGCAGCGCTGCTTCCAATGAGAACAGATTTAGTTGTGAACAAGCAATACACTTTGTGCTTTTGTTTAATTTGTGTATATATCGTGCCGCTAGCAGACTCCAGCATACGAGCTTAACAGATCAAAAACAGTGTTTCGTTCAACTAATCACACAATCATTGTTTTCCAAAGTAAGTCCCGGCAGTACAAACAGTTCAGGAAAATTTGATACAACAATTTAAAGAACTTAATTAAGATATTGGCGTAGCTTCTTATATCACCCCTTTACATGAGCCTTAAGACAGAGACCTCCGCAGCACCTTGACGCGTTTCTGTGCAGAAATGCACTTTCATCAGAAGGAAATGTTTGGAGTATGGGAATATATGTATTTAAGTCTCCATAGACCAATCAGGTGTTTCCTTTGGTAAAAACACTTGTGTTCCACAGTTTAGAAGCATTCAAAAACACATGGATTAAAAAGTGAAGCAACACTTATAAATTAATATATACAAAAATATATTTGTTTCATTTGCATCAATGTATCTACTAATACTCATTTACACATTGTCATGCAGAGTTTTTATGGCAATATTGCTATTTTAATATATCAAATCTATATCTAGATAATCACATTGTAAGATAACAGCTTAAGAATAAATCAAATAAATAAATCAATATTCAACATATATAAAACATTGTAGCCACATGTAAACAAAATATATATATTTAAACTAAAATATTTTACAAAATATAGATAATTATATATACATATGAATACATTTCCAAAGTTATATTTAATAGATATTATAATCAAATATAGCTCAACAAATTTTTTTTTATAGGGTATATTTATTTTATTTTATCCTCCTATAATGTATATTTTTATTTTTATCTTAATCCAGATCTATACATCTTTAAAGATCATCCATATTTAGTATTTATTTAAAGAAAAGGTAGAAGCTCAAGGTGCAGCATGCCGCCTGAGCCGGCGGTATCCGAACATGCACTGGCGGATGAGAACAGCTTTGCACTAGTAAAGCACTTTACACAGCAACTTTTTTTCTGGCAATACTTTTATTTCTTTTCCCTGGCCTTATGACTGGGCAAGAATTTTTCTTATACAATCTGGCTGTAATGGAGCCTTCTGGCACTTTTTTGTATTTATTTAATTTATTGACACCAGTGTATTTTGCACTATACAATTTTTTCATTTTTTTATGTCTGTCTTTTTTTTTTTGAGGGGTTTGGGTGTAGACACTTATGAGTGATCCTCTCCAAGTTTTCGGAGGCTCCCTCCTTCTGGGGAAAGCTAAATAGTCAGTTCCCCTAGAGAAAGCTTCCCCCTAATTAGAGGAGAATGCGGCCTGCCCGAGCCTTGCGGTGGAGGTAGGCCTGAAGACCCTTGTGTCCTAAGGGGTCTTATGGCTCCAGAGGTCAAGGATGTCAATGGGCCCTACTTAGCTTCCGCAGCCTGAAGAGCCCTGTCTCTCTCTTGGGCCTTTTGGCTCCTGGCCGATGGGGGTGAATGGGGCCCTTTCCCTTTAGGAAGTTAGGAGCCCCCAGCACAGTTACTGCACGGCACTGGGTGATGTGGAGCACGCACCTCAGGCTTGGGAGCTGTATGTTCTTGTTTATTGTGTGGTGATGTGTTGATGTCCCCCTGCCCCTAATATTTTCTTTTGAATGTGACTCACAAGTTAAAACTTCTGAGCCGCCTGCTCAGAAGACAGTGATTTGCTCCAAACCAGTTCAACTAAAGAAACTTCAGATTTTAGAATACAGATCATGACAACATTATTATATTAGTTAATAATTATCCTGGTTAGGCTACAGTCATGACAGCAAAGAACAGGTATGGTTGAGGTATGGGCTTTAGTCAAGTGAATGCACTAACCAATTAAGTACCAGGTAGTAAATGGTTTACATAGGATATATCACCAAATATAGATGTCATGATTTTGTTTTTATTACCAAACCTCTCTATATAGTTGTACAAAATTACTTTGCTGTTTATGTAACAAAATTATAGTTATAGCACCATCTGGGTTGCTTAATGTCACCAACTCCTTTTTAGAAGAGAAAACAAACAAATTGAGATGTAGGCTGGAAGAACATTTTGAGGAATGGTAGAAATAATGCAAAATTATGCTATTTAATGTCATTATTTTTGTTCAATGGGTCCCTCTTGATTGCTAAGGAGAAGTGGGACATCCGCTCCATGACCTCCTATAGTGCTAAGGACTTGTCTCCTGTATTTATGGGATTAATAAAACCACTTCACACCATGATCTGTGGTCATTCTCATGGAATCTTTCCTCCATTAGAAACATGCGTGCAAGAGCGCGCTAGTGTTTGCGTGCACATCCATAGTTCATTAAAGTCTATGTGAAAAGAGGATTTATGTACTTACGTTAAATCAGTTTCTCTGATTCCGTCTGGGGGACACTGCTTACCTTGGGTTGTGGAGGGAGCTTGGGGGAGTTGGCACCTAACTAGTTAAGTTTTAGTACTGCCGACAGACCCCTCCCCTCTACAATCCCCCTGGACTCTTCAGTTTATTAAAAAGCCCTAGGAGTAAGGCCAGTCAAACAAGAGCACACAGAAGAACAGAAGAAGGGAGGGATCGCAGTGTCCCCCAGACGGAATCAGAGAAACGGATTTAACGTAAGTACATAAATCCTCTTTTCTCTTTCATCCAGTCTGGGGGACACTGCTTACCATGGGGACGTTCTAAAGCAGCCCCTTAAGGGTGAGACTACTCTGAAAATCCCGCTCGCAAAGCATTACGAACAAAATCTGCATCCGTAGATGCAAATACATTAAATTGGTAAAATTTTGTAAACGTGTGGACAGAGGACCAGGTGGCTGCTCTGCAAAGCTGGTCCGCAGAAGCCCCATTTCTCGCTGCCCACGACGCCCCTACCGATCTGGTGGAATGGGCCGTAAGTCTCTCTGGCACAGGACGGTTAGCCTTTATGTAAGCATGTCTAATCGTTGCCGTAATCCATCTAGCGATGGACTGTTTTGAGGCTGGCCGGCCTCTCTTATTAGCATCATAGAGGACAAACAAAGAATCTGTACGTCTAATTTGTGAAGTTCTTTTTACATAGATGCGCAGAGCCCTAACCACATCCAACTTTTCCATAGTCTGGAGATCAGATTGGGAAGAGGATGAAAAGGCCGGGACTACAATGTCTTGGTTAAGATGAAAAGCCGAAACTACCTTCGGAACGAAGGAAGGAAGGGTTCTTAGGACCGCTCTGTTCTCGTGGAAAACCAAATATGGTTCCCGACAGGACAAGGCCCCTAATTCCGAAACTCTTCGAGCAGAAGCGATAGCTAAAAGAAAGAGGACCTTCCAGGTCAACCACTTTAATTCTGACACACGCAAGGGCTCAAAAGGAGGCCCTTTAAGCATTTCCAGTACCAGATTGAGAACCCATGGTGCTGTCGGCGGAACATAGGGAGGCTGAATATGCAGTACTCCCTGGAGAAAAGTCCTGATATCCGGTAAATCGGCTAATTTCTTATGGAAAAAAACCGAAAGTGCCGATACCTGGACCTTTAGGGAACCTAACCTGAGACCTGCCTCCAGGCCATCCTGAAGGAATGCTAACAAGCGAGTGAGGCGAAAGGAGGATGAGTGGCAAGTCCTACTTTCGCACCATCTAATATAAGCTCTCCAAATCCTGTGATAGATGCGAGCTGAAACTGGTTTTCTGGCTCGCATGAGGGTGTTCACCACATCTGGAGAGAAACCTCTAGCTCTCCAGAGGCTGGCTTCAACAGCCATGCCGTTAAACTGAGCTGAGGTAAATTCTGGTGTAGGAATGGACCCTGAAGGAGAAGGTCGTCTCAAGATGGAAGACGGAACCCTGGTCCTTCTGCCATGGAGATTATGTCCGCGTACCAGACTCGGCGCGGCCATGAGGGAGCTACCAGAATTACTGGTAGACCCCCCTGCCTGACCCGTCTGAGGATGCGAGGAAGCATGGAGATAGGAGGAAATAGGTACCCCATCCTGAACTCCCATGGCATGGTCATGACGTCTATTGCCACGGCTAAGGGGTCTCTTGACCTTGCGCAAAACCTGGGAACCTTCCTGTTGTGTCTGGAGGCCATGAGATCTATGTCCGGAAGGGCCCACCTCTGAACCAGGGACTGAAACACTTCCGGATGCAGAGACCACTCCCCCGGCATCATCTGGTTGCGACTGAGATAGTCTGCTTCCCAGTTGCGTATTCCTGGAATGAATACAGCCGATATTGCCGGAACATGAAGTTCTGCCCAAGACAAAATCTGGGCTGCAATTTTCATTGCTGCTGCACTCCTGGTTCCTCCCTGACCAAAGGCCTTGAAGCCGGAGGTGAAGGATTACCGCCCCCCAACCTTTCAGGCTGGCGTCTGTCGTTGCTATGACCCACGCCCCCGGAGAGAAGGATCTGCCCACTGTTAAGTGATCCTGAATCAGCCACCACTGGAGGGATTCCCTGGACCTCGGGGATGGAGAAATCTTCTGTAGGTCCAGACGTAGGTGGGATCCTGACCACTTTGTTAACAGATCCCACTGAAAACAGCGAGAGCGGGCTCGAGCAAAGGGAATGGTCTCGAAGGAGGCCACCATCTTTCCCAGAAACCGCATGCACAAATGGATTGAGGGTCTGGGAGAGGACAAGACCTGGGAGGTTGTACTCTGAATTGAGGTGGCCTTTTCGACAGGCAGGAACACCTTTTGTTAGCTGGTGTCCATGATGAGGCCCAAGAAAACCATGCGCTGACACGGGACCATCTGAGATTTCTTCAAGTTGATGAGCCATCCGTGGCTCCTGAGAATCGACAAGGCAAGGGATAAGTGATAACGCAAACAACTCTCTGAGGAGGACTTGAAGAGCAGGTCGTCCAGATAAGGCACGACCTGAATGCCCAGAAGGTGCAGACGAGCTGCCATAACCGACATAACTTTTGTGAAAACCCTCGGTGCTGTGGAGAGGCCGAAGGGGAGGGCCCGGAACTGATAATGGGAGGGTCCTACAGTGAATCTGAGGAGGGACTGATGGCCCTTCCAAATGGGAATGTGGAGGTATGCATCTTTTATGTCTATGGAAGCCATAAATTGATCCTTCTCCAATCCGCTTATGACCGACCTCAGAGATTCCATCCGAAATCTGTCTACCCTTAGGTGTACATTGAGTGACTTTAGGTTTAAAATGGGTCGGAAGGAGCCGTCCGGCTTCTTCACAAGGAACAGGTTTGAATAAAAACCCTGTGTCTTTTGGAATTCTCGAACCCTGCAGATAACCTTCTGAGAGAAAAGAGAAGCGACACAATCCTGTATTGCTTGTCTTTTGGATGGATCTCGGGGTAGGGGGGTTACGAAGAACCGATGGGGTCTGGGACCCAGCAGGTCTATCCTGTATCCCCCTGATATAATGCCTCGAATCCAGGGGTCCTGGGAGGACTCTGTCCACTGTTGAAGAAAAAGAGACAGACAACCTCCCACTGGGGTTTCCCCCCGGGGAACCAAGTGGTTGTCAGGACGCAGGCTTCTCCTGAGTCCTGGAGGCCTGGCGCCTGGCCGAAAAAGAGGATCTTCCTCTAAAGGAGGAGCCTCGGGCATTTGGCTGTTTACCCCTAAACGACTGTCCTTTGGACAAGGAGGATCCTCGAAAGGGCTGACGGAAGGAGCTGAACCGGGGTTTTTTGCTTCTACCTGGGAAAACCGGCAAGGAAGTACTCTTGCCCCCCGTAGCCTGGGATATTAAGGTATCTAATTCCGGTCCAAACAAACCTGCTGCTGAAAAAGGAATGATTTCAACAGATTTTTTTGATTCTGCATCTCCTTCCCAGGATTTCAGCCATAGAGTTCTTCTAGCTGAAACGGATGCAGCCTGTATAGAGGAGGAGACAGCCGCTGAATTTTGAGCCGCCTCATAAATGTACCCCGATGCCTCTTTTAAGTGTAAGGCCAAGGGGAGTAATTCAGAACCCTGTAAGGCCTCTGCCAGCTGGTCTGCCCATACTTCCATGGCTCTAGCCACCCAAGCTGAAGCGAATGTGGGTCTAAAGGACGAACCTGCAGCCGCAAAGATAGACTTCAGTTGGGATTCAACCTTCCGGTCATTGGCATCCGGAAGGGACGCTGAACCAGGAGTTGGAAGTAAGGTGTGTTTTGCTAAACGTGCAATAGGCACATCTACTTTTGGGATACTTTCCCAATGAATTATCTCCTCCTCCTGTAAGGGGTACAAGGAGGAGACTCTTTTGGGAACTGAGAACCTCTTCTCAGGTTGTTTCCATGCTGCTTCAGCAATATCTACGAGTTCCCTAGAAGGGGGAAAACGGCAAGCCTTTCTTTTGGCTTTCTTGAACAGAATTCTGTCTCTAGGCGTAGGATCCTCCGGTTCTGGGAGGTCTAACGCTTGTCTAACTGCAAAAACCAAATCATTAACAAATTGGTTTCTAGAACTATCCTCCTGTTCCGAAGACTGAACTTGGTCAGAATCGGAATACACTGCCCCCTCATCCTCAGAAGATTCCTCAGAATCTGAAAGGACCATGATAGGGTTATTCGATCTAGGTTTCTTCCTTTTAGCGTACGGGATGTTTGGGGACTCAAGCAACAAGTTAAGCTTATTTAAACCTTTAAGGAAAGCTGTGGACCATGCCGCTTCTGTGGAGATAGTGTTTTGGTCAGAAAAAGAAGAGGAAGGTCCTGGTAAGGACGCTCCAATAGACCCTTTGGTAACAGGGAGGCCCAGCTGAGTGCTATTACTAGAAGCCACCGAAGTAGCCATATTAGATAGCAATTGGTTAGATTGTAATACCATCTGAGCTAAGGAGGAAACCGACTGTGTCAGGGAGGCCACCCAGGCCGGCTCCTCCTTCAGAGGGGCTGTGGGCTGATGAGTCCGCACAGTGGAAGCCCCTGCATCACAGGCAGAACAGAGGGCCAATTTAGGGTCCCCCTGCCCACACGGTAATTTAACTTGACATTTTGAGCAGGTAAAATATTTTGCAATAGGGCCCTTTCCCTTATCTGTCATTTTTTATAAAGGAAGGCACACCAAACACACAGATTAAAGGGTTAATCTAGCTGTGTAACAGAGAGAATAGAGAGAGATATGTATGCAGAAAACAAATTGTATAACAAGAAACAACTAATCTGTATAATAAAAGTTGTACTTGCAATAATTAAACACCAATTGTTTTGTAGGCAAGCAGGAGACTATAATGTAAACCTTACAGCCTACTTTTTTTCCACAGAAAATAAACAATATGTGTGTTTAAAGGCAATACTTAGCCCAGGGCCATAAAGGAGAGAAGTCCACGGCAGTCTGTCCAGTGTCTGCTCCCTCAGCTCTGATCTCTCTTCCCAGGCTTCCTTTGGCGCCAGAAGACTGGGATATACCATCTCTCTGTGGAAGAAGGGGGGAACTCTATGTATTAGCTCCCCCCCCTTCAATAGCTCCAATCGTTGAAAAAAGAAAATAATGGAGCGTGACAGGTAGTGGAGACCCCTTTACAGAGGTCTCCGCAGCGACATACCCGGCGCCCTCCTATGCATGAGGGGGGAACCGTGGTATAGCCCCCTTCCTCCTCTTCTCCGTAGCGCTGCTGGCCCGAAATCCAAGATGACCACCGCTACTTGCAGATCCGATAACCGGCACTCTATGCCTGTCATGGCAGCGCCGGTTATCGGGGAGGCTGGAGGAGTGCAGCGGTCCATGAGACCGCTTGTCACTCCTCAGTTTAGGCACCCTTTCAGAAAGTTTCCCTGTCAGTGAGAGCCTCTGGCTCCCATCTGACAGGAGAATGCCTGCGCTGCTGGCTGTGAGTGTGTTCTCTCTCATAGAACACACTCCAGCACTGTCACCAGTAGAAATAAAAAATTTTAAGATTACACTAGCTATAAAAAAGGCTGCCCAACTCCAGGGCACCTGAAAAAAACTGAAGAGTCCAGGGGGATTGTAGAGGGGAGGGGTCTGTCGGCAGTACTAAAACTTAACTTGTTAGGTGCCAACTCCCCCAAGCTCCCTCCACAACCCATGGTAAGCAGTGTCCCCCAGACTGGATGAAAGAGAAATATCTTTTAGAACCTCTAACTCCCTATCCCTAGTACTTAGAAAGCTGATGATACCCTTGTTTGAAAGAGGGAAGTCGTATTAAATACATGTATGATGAGCCCAAAAATGCTCATCATAGGGGAGAGAAAACCACAGCTATGAAGGGCTTACTGACAGGGCCATCTTTTCCATTGGGCACGATGGGCAGCTGCCCGGGGGCCCCACGGGCAAGGGGGCCCCATAGGCACGGCTCTTAATGAGAATGAATAATCCTGCAAAAGTAAAAAACCTGCAAAAAAACCTACAAGGGTCACTGAGCAAGTACATCTATCTATCTCTATCTCTATATATCTATATCTGCATCTGTATATATCTATATCTATATCTAGGGGCCCCGGTGCACTGCTTTGCCCGGGGGCCCATAATGTTGTTAAGATGGCCCTGGTTACTGAAATGACAGTGTACTTGTATATCTGCTCTGTACTATGACAGTTCCCTTTTGATGTTATGTGTAGCTGTAGTGTCTGTACCATTGGGACATGGGAATCTAATAACTGCAGATCAGTCATGCCCTAATGTCCTTCTGCAGCTTCGGTGAGCTTTGATGGAGTATTCCCTACTCATAACTAACAGTTAAAGTCAATGGAAAAAAATTTGTTGATATGGGCAAGTGTGTGCTAAGCTGTTCTGAGATGGCAATTTAAGTGGCATCCTTATCATCCCTTAAACCAATCTAACACTGTCACTTTTAATCTTTAATAGCAACAAGACAGGAACCACTATGGCAGTAATGTTGGTAATTAATATTTTAGGTTGAATTTTACTTCGCTGCAATCCTGCTGCTGGTGGCAGCTGCCTTACTAAAGACACATCGGATGTGTCCAGGGATGATCCCTGGATATGGGATAGCCCAGCATGTCCATTACATACCTCCTGCTGTCCCGATTTAAGGGCTTTGTCCCACAATGGGAAAGTTGAGAGGTCCCATTCTCTGCTGCTCTGCAATAACACGTGACGTGTGTACCTGACTCTGGTGTGTGCACGTCATTGAAAGGGTGTTTTGGAGATGGCTGGGGATGGGCCAACACTCAGAAGCACTAAACACACCCCCTTGTGTGTGCGCGGGTTATTTCGATACTCCAACTTTAAAAGTTGAGAGGTATGTAGTTATTAAAACGAGCATTGGTAGACTGCTGGAGGCTTAAAGCTTGCTAAAAGCACTTCCCCACTCTGGGTATATTTACTTTATTTTACTTTATTGCTAAAGTTCTGCAAATATAGAACAATTAATGCATGCTTCAGTTTTGTGTGTGTTTATGTGCTTAACTCATCCACTGTTATTTATCTGATGCACTGGATACAGTGAGCATGTTCAGAAAATATAGAGCTTAATAATCATTCAATCTTATAACACACATAGCAATGCAAATGTTTTCAAATAATCGGCAGTCAAGAATGTTAAACTAGCATGATCATATGTCTGTTCTATTAAGATTTTTTGGTGCTCCACACATGTAACAATAGCTGAGGAACTCAAGATGATAACAAGAAAAAATTGTTCTTTGCAGACACCTTAAATTTATAGGTAACACTTCAGGATGTTGTTAACTGACCATGGAAAGTAATTTAAAGTATTTAATGTTACGTCCTGAATAAGTAATATGTGCACTTTTTCTTTTAATTAATAAAAAATGCAACTCTAACCTATTACGTTTCATGGCCACATAATAGGCAGCAAACGCTAAGAAAAGTATATGTCACATGAAACACAACGACAGATATAGGGCAGTAAGTAACCATAGCGAGAACCAGCACTAACTGGTGTAGGTTGCTGCAGACTACAGGATAGCTAGAGAAGGGGCTGTAACAGGATTGGGTTTGAAGACCACATCCTTTTATTTTGATGATAAAGGGCCTTCTTAACAACAATCATCTGACATTAGTGCATGAACATGTTCATATAAGTCTCCTGCTCTGTTAGGTGATGGATATCTCCCTTTTCATATTAAAAACAACAGTAAATGGCTCCTATGGTAACACCTGTCCCTTACATTAGGCTTCTGCTCACATGTCTCTCTTATGTGGCAATGTCCTGTTATGTGTAGCCTGTTGCACGGCTTTGCTGGGGCTGATTATCTCTGTGGTACAAACATAGATGTGTTGCCATCTGCTTTCATGTCATTTCTGCTGGGCAGGGGAATCTGCGGCATTAATCATTTCCTAATCTGTTGTTTGACTGAAAGTGCTTCTGTTACTGTGAGGGAGAGTTTACGCACAAGTAGTTTATTATTATTTAAGGTATTTATGTATGATAAGGTTGATTTCAGATACAGAATCAACGTTAATGGGGTAAAAATAGGCCCAATATTCTATCACCGTGAACATCACCAGCACCAGGTGTGTTTTTGGTAAGAGTTGCACCAAATCCATAAGATTCTACTGAAACAGGTGTGAACCTTAATTTACATATTAAACTTGAGGGGCCTAAATAGTTAAATCTTATGTGTGATTTTATTTACCTCTGTCACCTACATGATAAAGTTGCAGGGAAATCAGGATTCTGGATCTTAAAGGATCACTAGACACTTTTTTTTTTTCTATTTTAAACTCTGTACATACAAATGTCTGTCTGCCCATTTTCTCCTTGATGGATGCAGGTCTTTCTGTACAAACAGATGCTAGAGTCCTGTGTATTAGTGTGTGCTCCAGCCTCACTGCTATGTGCAATGTCACCTGGTAAATGGAAAATGTTTAAAAACAAAATCAGCTAAATATATCTAGAAACAGAGTGAAGGAGAAGAGAGGTAATTATCTGATTCTCAGTAATTCTGACAAACTACAATGTAAAAATGGATAAAGTACATAGATTGAAATAAAACATTTGGGTGACATTAATGAAGTTCCTGGAAGGATTGTGTTGTTATATACATAGAAAGGTCCCCAGGTTTTGTGAAAGGTTTCAATAGTGTCATGTCGAAGACTGTTAGGTATGCATAGGTGCTACATACCAAATTCTGTTATACCAACTGCATTCATATAACGCTGCTGTTCTATTATGTTAACTATTTTCCATTTAATACACACTGTTCCCTTTAACAGTGGACACTGAGGCTACGGGTTACAAAATTTGTCATGGGCTC